>NW_007727658.1:203184-205163 GCF_000696425.1 Galeopterus variegatus
TTGCTGGTCCCGGTCCGGTACGGGCGCGACACTGAGGGTTGCGATCCATTGCCGGTCATGACAAAAGACAAAAAAGGAAAAAAAAAAAAAAAAAGAAAAGAAATTGGGACATTGTTATATTCAGCATGGTCCTAAACATTTTCATATGACAATGATCACTCATCAACAGAGGCAAACTTGAATAGTGCATGCAAGCAGAATCCACCTGCAGGATGAGTGCTGGTACTCAACCTGGCTCTGACATGGCCAAATATCAAAATTTCTGAATTTCAGTGTCCAAATATATAAACCCACAGAATGGAACTGGATACGTTCTGAGGTACCTATAATATCAAATATTTTGCTGTTCTGGTACTTTCAGGAATCTTAGATTGCAGTGAGTAAAATCTTACTTCTTAGACTCCATACCCTCCTATTTTGTAACATGAAAAGGTATTTTCCCAGTTCTATCTTTGTACTGTCAAAGGGACATGAGCAAGGGCTGGCTGGTTAGCTCAGGTGACTGGAGTGCAGTGTTGTAACACCAAGATCAAGGGTCTGGATCCCCGTATCAGCTAGCTGCCAAAAAATATGCAAGTAAATTAATTTAAAAAGCTATATATTAATAAAAAAGGACATGAGCAAAATGGTAAGAAACAGTTTTCAGTAATGGTACTACATCAAGCTACTAACACTGAAAACCACATTAAAGCAATGGAAAAAGTAGCCTAAGAAAACAGTAAATACTAATCCAAGGTTTGCAGATCACTAGGGTAATAAAGAAAAGCAAATTAGTTTCTGCCAAGTTAATGTCTATGATCAGACACTGAATATCATTTTACAGTGTAGATTATCTCAGTGGTGTGAACGGGAGGGAGATATGTAGAATTCACCACCTCCCTCCCTGGTTCCTATTTGTGCTCTTTCTGTTCAAAAATTATGTGCTTCGTGCTCTACCGCCAAGTGCAGTATGGAGCACATGAGAGCTTCTGTGGCCCTTCTCAACCCTTTTACATCAGTCACAGAACTCCTACTGTTCTGTCCTAATGCAAAATGCAATAACGTTTAGCATCAGGACATCTCTGAGTCAAGAGGTTAACGGAAAACACATCTCCCATTGTGTTCCTGCAGCTCTGATACTGTTAATGGCGAAAACACCATGGAGACAAATAGATCTCTCTTTATTCAGGAAGCTTTGAGTGAAGAGAAAATATATATGACATCTTTACAGCATGAGACCCCTCTCGATATGGTGCATTAAGGAAGGGTGGAGGAGGGGAGAAGTTCACGTAACATCATGTTTGATATGGCTTGAGCCTTGACGAGAGGGAGGATTCTGTCTTCTCCATTTTCTTTCCGTTGCTTTAATAAATAGTTCCAGTTCTGGCAGGAGGATGTGAGATTTAACCTTTCAAGGTACAAATTCAGGGGAAGAGGACTCTTTGAATAAGCATAGTAGAAGGCTTTACAGGGTATTTTCTAGAATGTGACCCCAAGTGATACCTGGTGGTACAGTGGCCTCTTTCTTCCTCGTCCTGTTTCTGTGCATCTTGCCTTCCTCTGCTGTGTGCCTCAGGTGTAAGGAATGTGGACCAATACTTTTATGAAAAAGAACCAAGGCAAAGAAAACCAACAAATTACGATTACACTGAGATTTTTACTTGGAAATTAGCTGAAAGTAGACTGTGCATTCTCTATGGCCATATAAAGACCATATGCAAACACATTTTTGTGATCTTATTATCCATTCACTCACTTGAGAGTGTCTTTCAGGGAAATCTTAGTCAAGACCACTTCTTGTTCCTGTAGGACTTTAAAAAAAAATTTGTTTTATAGTTTATCAATTATGATCAGAAGCTAAAATTAAGGTGTTCTATTTCTTCAAGACTTAAAAACTTGTTTTTCTTTGGGGAAAGATTCTAGATCGAGAATCCATTTGGGGGCTTATCTGTACAATTTAGATCCATCAAATAATTATCAAATTGGCTGTGTTGTGTAGT
>NW_007727658.1:205619-208770 GCF_000696425.1 Galeopterus variegatus
GGGGCTTATCTGTACAATTTAGATCCATCAAATAATTATCAAATTGGCTGTGTTGTGTAGTCTTTGGAACATTGGTGGAATATATGTTACTATATATGTTACATAACCTATATTGAGAGAATATATGTTATTGTATATGTTATTGATTATTGCTCAATCCTATAGCCAGATGACTGCACTGGCTTCAATGAAGGGAAAGGAGACAGAGGAGTGGTGATTTTCATTCAGCTTTTACATTGAACCACAAACTTTTAGACCGGTTTCCAAACCAGGCTGATGCACTGATGCTAGTGCTGTAATTGTTGATTTGGTTGCATTAAGACCAGCCAGATTTCTGTATAAAAGTTCATCAGGTCCAGGAAAGAGGGATGGGAATTCCAGAATGACTCATTGTTTGATGAATAAGGCCCCGAGTGTTCTGTGGTTGCCATTTTCAAATTTGAATAAAATGTATAGAATTTAAATCATAACTTGAATTCCAGATTGGGACAGATTATGCTCAATGGTGAGGCTGCAGTGTTATAGCAATATGCTGCTTCTGGTCAACTGCTAGTAAGCAACTTCAAAACATAATTGGAGCCCTCATGATGTGTGTTCTAAATCCTCTAAGGGTTTAAGAGTCTTTTAATCTATTTGTAGCATTTTATTATTGAGTAATGAAGTGCAGCTGATACTCTGGAACCAGTGTGCAAAACGCATATTAAATCAAGCATAATTAAAGGAAAATATATCCCAAAAGACTGAAGAGAAAGGTACAAAATGAATTTCTGGGAAGTCAACTTTTTATTACCTGCCATGATCAGGTAGCAGAATTTTCTGTTTAATCAATATATTTTTAATAAAGTTTCCATATATGAGACACATAAATGGCCAGTTTTTAAAATAAAGAATATATTCTGCTTAAAACTAAAACTTTTCTAAATACAGTTTAACATTTCTTAAGATTTATAGGTTATTGAGAATCTCACATGCTTCCAGGTCAGCATTATAAAGCTAAATTTATCTTGTATAGTTAGTTGGCATGTACAACTGCTAAGTATAGATCTCAGATTGGCAGAATATTGGTTAAACTAGATTTTACCATTTATGACCTGTGGCTTAAGTTGGAAGCTCATATTGATATTGACTGTCAGATCTCATCCAATGGGAAAGTGCCAAAATGTTCTGTTGCAAATTAAACATTACTTTTAACCAATCTACCAAAATGTTTAGTTCTGAATATAACATATACACTCTCCTGTGGCCTTGTGTGCTTCTAAATTTAGCCAGCTCTGTTGACCCTGCCTTGCCAGGTCTTTTGTCTCCCTTTTTCTACCCTGTTCTGTGCTCTCAGAGGCTGACCTTCAAACACTGCCTCAACAATCTCTTTGCCTCTGGCTTCTGAATATATTTGGCCAAAGGGAGTCACCAGCAAAAGATTTAAGGGAAAGTGGGGAGACCTGTAGGTCATGGGATGGGCCTGGCTGCATTCCTTACTGAGGGTGCCCATCTCTTACAGTTCTTGCTCTCTCTCCAGCTTCTGATAACCACCGTCTCCTTGCTGTCTCTGGCCTAGGGATGTAAGGACTTTGTGCTAGTGGTAGTCCTGGGACACCTCGCCATTTCTTGCTGGTCTCTTGACCCTGTACAATCTTTGTAAATAATCCTTTTATTAAACTTCCCTCAGTTTCTCCAGCTGAATGTGCTGTTTCCTTGTTCATATTCTGACCATCTAAAGTCAACGTAAGCTAGATAACAGAAATCAGTCACTCATGTCCCATCTTGTGTGGGAAAGGAGGAATGGGGGAGTAGATATTTATCTTTCCCATAATCCTGTAAGCTCTGGAAGGGCAGAGACCATATCTAATACCTCCTTTATAATTCTTTACAAAACCTGGCAAAGGGCTTAACTCACACTGCATGCTCAGTGCAAGTGGAGAGTCCTACTGAGTTCCCCTGAAATCCTCAAATTTGTTATAGGCTTAAATGGAATGTAAGCTCTTGACTTAGGATGTAGACTTCGAGAAGTCATGGACTATATTATATATTTTTTAACAGCATTCCTAATAAAATATATTCTCACATGGTAAAAATATCATACTGACTCTGAAAATTCTAACTCAATAAAAATAGATTTCCTCCATGGGTTAGGTGGATTTGTGTCTAGCAGATGAGAAATAATTCTATTTAAAATGTTTAGATATAATTTTTCTAATTTTTCTTTTATGTTACCAACTCATCACCTACTATTTGTTAGTTTTTTTCTATTTGTGTGTGTGTGTGTGTGTGTGTGTGTGTGTGTGTATGTGTGTGTGTGTAGGCTTTCACCTCTTCAGTAGTAATGACAATTTTCTGAATATAATCTGTGTAGGGGGAACATGTAGATTGTGATCAAAATAGGATGTAAGAACTGCACAACAAAGGGAATAGCTTACAGCTACCAAAATAGTTGTCTCTATTATTTCTTTAGAGTTCATATTGCTGATTCACTTTGATCTTTACCAAAATGCCAAACCTTTCTATACTTTAAATTACAAAAATACTTCATATTCCACTTATATGGAAAAGAAAAATGGAAAATGATTGGATTTGTAAAGCAGTGAGTTGTTGTTGTATTATATTCTATTGCATTCATTTCCCACTATGTACAAATCGATGTCTTAGTATCTAATTTCTTTCAAAATAGATAGGGAAAACAGGTGGGAAGAACTTGCCTTTTGATTTTCTTTACTGAAGGGGAATTGCAGGGCTAGTTCAAAGAGCAGATTCTTCGCTGTTTATATTTTGCAACAAGATCATTTCTTCAACAAATGGAACTGGGTGGAACACAGTCAGCTCAGATAAGTTAAACTTTGTGTCTCCCTGATAAGTGAAACTGTTTAATGATAATTTTACTAGTCTACTTGGGAAGCGACTGAAGTACTATTAGATAAGTTAAAACAAAAAAAGCATGGAAAATATTTTTTTGCCAACTGTTTTTTCCTGGACTCTTGGCAAAGATCAACAGTTACGTTTCCTATCTAGGGACTATTTCTTGTGCGCCAGACCAGATGATCTAATAGGTCTTTATAATCTCTAAGTACTGTGACTTTTATCCCCAAGTGAACTACATAGTTTATTTACATAGAAACACACTCACAGGCTTAAGGAAATGCAGTATGACTAATGTGAA
>NW_007727658.1:209201-211328 GCF_000696425.1 Galeopterus variegatus
TTTTTTTTTTCTAAATAGGATAAGTAAATTAAAATCATAGACGTTCTCTCTAGTTCCCCTTCAGCATCTCAATATGTAGATTTTAGATGTCAGAATTCCCAAGTAGCGAATTAATTTTCTGCCACCTGCAAATTATAAACGTGTTGTCCTGTTAAATCAGTAAACCTTGCTGTACTTATCTAGAAAGCTCTTCAATGGAGATTTGGTTTAATTGTTTTAATTTTACATTCTATTTCAGGTGCTTGGGAAATTTAAAATGTTAGGAATAATAGATAAGTAAAAATGGTTAAAAAATACAAGCACAATAAGTAAAGCATAATCACTGTGCATATCAACTTTATTAAGAATGTGTTTTTGTGCCATAGGCTACATTTATCTAGACAAATGAAGCATTGAGAGGAATCTCAATTTTTTTAAATAAGAAATTGCTTTAGGGCTGGCCAGTTAGCTCAGTCGGTTAGAGCATGGTGCTGATAGCACCAGGGTCAAGGGTTCAATCCCTGTACCAGCTGCCAAAAAAAAAAAAAAAAAAAAAAATTGTTTCTCCAGGACAGTGTTGGCAAAGACAACATTTTAAAGGATTCTTTGTTGTCCCCCCACCCCAATATATTGTACAAATATTTCATGCTTTTCCTGTCAGATAGTACTTTGAATGGTCTACCTGGGAATAAAAATCAAAACCATTTTTATTGTTGTTGATGTTTTTATTTTTTAATTGAATCTCCTCCATGCCCAGCATTGCGCCCATTACAGACACATATCGGAATAGTTGAAAGATCTTGCTTTCTGAAAGAGTAAGACTTCTCAGCTGATTACTTGTCTGACACACTCTTTAGAAAAATGTGGTTAAGATATACCCACGAAAGAAGCAGATGACAAAATTCTAATATTATCCATGGATTATGTTCCTAAGACAATTGGATAAACTTCAGGCCATTCATTATTTTCAGAGGTGGTGTCTGGGTGTTGATCCTTTCTGATGAAAATGGCGATAGCAAGGAATTCTGTCTGGAGGCTTGATGACAGGTCCTTGCCATTGTGCCCTGTGCTTTCAGAGTCCTGATTTATCATTTGGAAATTCTTTTTATTTCAGCACAGAGGAGAAAGGTCATATAAATATAGTGCGTTGCTTTCTGACATCCTGTAGCTTACTGCACAATTGATTAGGTTGCTTATCCTTAAACTAAAGCATTTCTTAAAAGATGATCATTTTTTTACAGACTCTATAGAGTATATGCTAAAAGCCCAGTAAGTCACTCCCAGCCTCCTCTGTGTCAGGTGAAAACATCTCTCAGGGTCACTTCCAACAATAAATTCAATCTAGAATGTAGTACATATACCTCATCTGCAGAGTCTGGTTTGCTAAGTGAGAATACCACCCTCATGAGCAAAGCTCATTTCACTAACTTATCTCAGTTCAGTGTCTCATCACACATTCTTCTTATTTATCTTTTTTTAAGTTTTATTATAAGTTTATGAATAATAATTGTACATATTTATGGGGTACAGTGTAATGTTTTGATACATGTACACATCGTGGAATGATCAAATTAGGCTTATTAGCATATCCATCACCTCAAATATTTATGATGTATTTTTAATCTCGAACACTTTCATAGCTCATGCTTTGAAGTTACCCTGCTCATGGTTGAGGATATGTTTGTTTTAACTGTTCATGTTCTCCAAAACTATCTCAAAGGTCATTCATTTTGTCTATTTCCCTCTCCCTCTCTTAGGCAGCACTTTCTTTCGTACTGACATAATACTTTGTTAAAACAGCTAGCATATTACATTGTATGATGCTCAGTGTCATGTCTATTTCACTGACAGATTTGTGAATTCTTTGATGGGATGCATACCATCTTAATCATTCTTTTTTTGCCAGGATGACACATAATAGATGCTCAATAAGTGTTCGTTCACTTGAACCATATTTTCTTTCAGTGAACAATTTTTGGCAGACCTGTTATTTAGGAAATGTTAAACTCAGGTAACATTTGTACCCAACGTGTAAGCTCCGTATAGTTTTTTGTCTGCAGAATTCTTACTTTTCATCCTGCCATTGTTTCATTGCACAAGATCAAATCTGAAATAGGTTCAACAGCCAAGTGAAAACAGAGTGCAATG
>NW_007727658.1:212551-217072 GCF_000696425.1 Galeopterus variegatus
CATTGTAGCAGTAGTAACTGTGTCTAGCAATGTCTATTCACTTTAAGAACTCATTAAATACATTTATTCCTATGTTTTCTTTTATTTTGGAATCCCAAGAATGAAGTATATAGATCTCTATATCTGGGAGGATTTCAGTACAACCCTGCCTATAGGTTAATTTTGTAGGAGTTAACTACTTATAGGTTTTCCAAATAAACTTCATTTTTCTTTATAAAATAATTATTAATTTACTATTCTTTTTTTCTCTTTTTTCCTATGTCTATTTCCAGTTTTAATCTTCTAATAATAGGATCATTAACAATTTGTTGTACCTTGTTCAAGCTTTTCTGTCATACATAGATTATATGTATATGTACATATATAAATTATATTTTATATAATACACATATTAGGCACATTCATTCATTAAATTATTAAATAGTACTTTATTGAGCATTTACGCTAGGTGCCGTGGCAAATGCAAGATAGATATGATATTTTCTGCCCTCAAAGATATTGAAATGTAGAGAGCAGAATAAAATAAGTACAAAATAATTACTTTACAAATACAAATGCATTAACTGTAATTCCAAAGGGCTATGCATCTGAGGAAGAGGATATTTCAGAATAGAATCAGAGGGAGATTCATGGAAAAAATGTACTTTTAGCTCACGGAAAAGATGTCCATTGAGCTTGGGTTTGAAGAATGGGTAAGATTTTGATAGAGATCAGGGGGCAAAATATTTCTGATAAAGGGAAAACTGCAAACAAGGGACTTGATTAGAGAGAAATAGGACAGACATATTTAAGAATGCAAATAGTCTATTTGGGCTCAGACATGGTTTGTAAATAGGTTAGTAGAAGAATAGGTTTTACATGTAATCAGAAGTCAATTCATAGAGGAACTTGAATGCTGCATAAAGGTGTTTGGAATTTTGCCAGGTAGCTATGGGGAGCAATGTAGGTTGATTAACTGTCTACTTTAGATGATTAATTAGCTTATAAAGTGGACAGGACAGGATGTGGGGAGACTAGTTAAGAACTTATTACCATAGACTTAGGTGATCTATATATCAGTCCAAGATAGAGTGTTGGCAGTATGTGTAGAAAAGAGGGAAGATTTGGCAGATCTCATCTGTGCAATTGGATTTCCACAGTAGATGAATAGGAATAAGAACAGTGAAGATTTGTTGAAGGTTGATTAGGCAAATTAATTTATTTTGGATTGACACAGTATGGTTTTGCGAATTTTTGCAGAAATAGTTCACAGACCACAATAGAAGCACAGGAAACAAATGGTGATCACTCAAGATCATAGTTTCGAAGATAAAAAGATGTAAAACAGCAAAAGATACTAGATTCTGGGATGTTAATGAAAGCATCGTCAAAATGACTTCACAATTATTACCGACTAAATAGAGATAAAGTTTAAGTACAGCTAGAACAGAGTGATTGTCTGGGGAGATAGGCAGGAATTTTAGAGTTTCTAGGTCACAAATAGAAATTGAATAGATTTAATAGAACTGGAGAATGAAACATGTGGTCATTAAGAAGAGATGTCCTGAGGGTGAAGCAGTTCCAGATACTGATGAAGCTCAAGTTGTGGTCATGTGTATTGATAACTAAAATGGAAAGGAAATAAATATCTCTAGAACTGATGAAGCCACGATACCAGGAACATTCTCAGAGTAACCAGAATGGGAAAAATACCATAAACTGAGGTAAGATTAAGTTATAGAATCAAAATACTCCCCAAATGTATAGACATTTGCAGACAAATTTTCATGATGTGTCTCTAGCTCTAAGAAAGTTGTGGTACTAAAATTGGGCAAGTCTTAGTGAAGAAGCCTCACTCATTGCTGGGTTATGATCATTGAAGAATTCTTGGTTACTTATTAATTTTGCAAGAACTCAGTTTATCCTTCCAAATGCGAATATTGTATTTATTCTCTTATTCTCCAAAGGCAAAAGCCTGTAAATTCACAATCATCGGACGTGTTTAAAGGTACAGTCAATCTCCATTATTCATGGATTCCAGAATTGTGAGTTTGTCCACTCACTAAAATTTATATGTAACTTCAAAATTAATACTTGCAGGGCCATTTATGGACATGTGCAGAACAGCAAAAAATTTGTGTCACCTGATGCCATGTGTTTTGCATATTTTCACTTTTTGATGATGATTTTGCTGTTTGAAATGGCCTCCATGTGTATCATTGAATGCTGTCTACTATTCCTATGCATAAGAAGGCTGTGATGTGCCTGATGGAGAAAATAGGTGTGTTAGGTAAACTTCATTCAGGCATGAGTTATAGATAGAGCAGTTGGCTACGAGTTCAATGTTAATGAGTCAACAATGTATGTTAAATAAGATGTCTTTAAACAAAAACACACATAAAACAAGGTTGTGTATTGATCAGCTGACGAAAATGTGACCAAAAGCTTTCAGAAAACTAGCCCTGTATTTCTCCTAGGAGCAATTTTTCTGTAGTTGCTAATTCTGTGTTCGTAGCAATCACATAGAACACAGCAACCGTGAATAATGAGAATCAAGTGCACCTTGTTTCTTTCGGTAAAAGGTTGCTGTCTTGGTTGTTTGGATTCCACTCAAATTGAAAAGCCAAATGCAATTTATCTAATTTTTTATTTTTAAGTAATTTTAGACTAACAGACAAGGTACAAAAATAGTACAGTGTTCTCATATACCTTCATCTCCCTTCCCCTAATGCTAGCATTTTCTTTTATTTTTGACAGGTAAGGAGATTGCAACCCTTTGCACGGTGTGGTCTGCACCACGCTCAGCCAGTGAGCATACCGGCCATCTCTATATAGGATCCAAACCCGTGGCCTCGGCACTACCAGTGCTGCACTCTCCCGAGTGATCCACTGGGCCAGCCCTAATGCTAGCATTTTCATAACCATAATACAATTATGAAAACCAGGAAACTAACATTGTTATAACTCTACTAACTAATCTACAGTCTTTATTAGAATCTTTTGACTTTCTCATTAATGTTCTTTCTCTTGTCCAGGATCCAATCCAAGATTCCACATTGCATTCAGTATCCTGTTTCTTAGTCTCTTTCAGTCTGTGACAGTACCTCAGTCTTTCTTGGTCTTACTACTGGTCAGAGATTTTGTAGACTGCCCCCCAGTTTGGGTTTGTCTGGTGTTTCCTCATGATTAGATTAAGGCTATTTATTTCTGGCAAGAATATTGCAGAATGATGCTGTGCCCTTCTCAGTGCATCATATGAGGGTCAATAATGTCAGTGTGTTGTGTTACAGGTGAATTAAATTTTGATCACTTGGGCAAGATAGTGTCCAAGTTTCTCCACAACAAAGTTATTGTTTTTCCCTGTGTAGTTAATAAGTGGAAGATGATTTTTTAAAGCCAAAATTTTCTAGAAGATTATTTTTCAATCAGCCAGTGAGCACAATGTCACTAACCAATTCTGTGCTGAGCATTGTGATAAGTAGTTGGTATAATTTTTAAATGGTATTCTTTTGTTCACTGAGAACTGAAAGTCTGGGAAGACAGAAATGGCACACATTAAACAACAGTATACAAGAGAAGATATAGAAAACTACTTTCTGCCAAATCGTGTGGCACAGAATATAAGCTATAGAAGTGATCGGGAAAGGCTTTCTATGGTAAGTGGAAACTTATGCTCGACTTTGAAGGGTAGGTAGGATTTTTGTGGGTAAAACTTCATAATTCAGTCAATTCAGTGAAATGTATTGCATAACTTAGTTCCTTGAGGAATTGTGCTAGAAGCCAGGAATACACAGATAAAAAACCAGAATCTCTACCTTCAAAGAGCTCCCCTCCAGTGAGAAAGACAGAGATGTCTATCAATGGAAAGTAAATATGATAAATGTACAGAGATGGGAGATAAGAGAATGTTACAGGTGTGAGGGAGCAATATGAGGGTACTTCAAAAAGTTCATAGAAAAATGGAATTAAAATATAATATGGATCTTTTGATGAACTTTTTGGAAGACCTTCATGTTACACCTTACAGAGGAAAGAAAGATAACCTTCAGATTGTCTAGTCTAACTTTCTGCACCCCAAGAACACCAGAAAGATTTTCTCTGCTGACATCATTCAGTCTAATCCTGAACACTTCTAGTCACAAGAAGTCAATTTCTCAAGACATCTTATTCTACTGTTTTATGTCTCTTACAGATAGAAAATAATTTTTTCTATTGATCTAAAATTTACCTACTCCAAACTTTCACCAATAGGTCTAGTTCTTTCCTCCCTAGTTATAAAGAAGAAATCTACTCTCTCTTTTTCAGGATAGTCCTCTAAAACAGACATTATATCCTTTTTAACGTCTCTCCTTTCAAACTAAACATGAGTAAATTTATACACTATAATATATGTATTCCTAGACTTTATGTGATTTCTAGATCCTTAATAATTCTTTATGTATTCGTTTGTCAATTGATATGGAAACCAGAATTGAAAATATCTGGGGGCTCTCCAACCAGTGCAGAACACCATGTAACTAGCCCCTCCCTTGTTCTAATCAA
>NW_007727658.1:218062-232683 GCF_000696425.1 Galeopterus variegatus
AATGGATTGGCGGGGGTGGATGGACAAATCACAGATAACACTCACATTTTAAATCTGGAAGCATGATGGTGCCATGGACAGAACAAGGGAATTAGTAAGTGGATCCCATTTAAGGTAAAGTTTGGTCATTTCACAATATAAAAAAACTGCTGCCTGTATTTTTATTCAGCCTCCATGTCTTGCTCAGGAGGAAATTTGTGGGGCAGGAAGATCAGGGCAGTGACGAGCCTAACTGCACTAGAGCCCAAGGTGGCATGCTGGCCAGCTTTAAATCAGGTTATACTTCAGGGAAGATGAGTCGCATTGTGTCATATACAGGAAAAGTCATTACTGGGAATGACAACAATTCTATAATGCTTTACTGCTTGTGGAGATTTCTCACATTCATGGTCTCATAAAGTGGTATGAGAGAAGTTGCAATGAAGATTTTGGGCTAGTGTATGACAAGTTCAAAGCAGAATTTAAAGTAGGTTATTCTGTTAATGGAATTCCAGATGGACTGGAGGGGGGAGTGGCTAGAGAGAGGGAAGCTGCTGGGGTTATCCAAGGGGTGAGGAGGCAAAGAACTTAGAGGAAGACAATAGTGAAAGCAGAGGAGAGGAAGGGACAGATAAGAGACTAACACTTCACAGAAGAGCAGTAGGACTTTATAACTAAAAATGGATTGGCGGGGGTGGATGGACAAATCACAGATAACACTCACATTTTAAATCTGGAAGGATGATGGTGCCATGGACAGAACAAGGGAATTAGTAAGTGGATCCCATTTAAGGTAAAATCAGTTTTATTGTTTTTGTGGTTGACTTAATGGTGATGAGAAGCAAGAGTAACTCAGAGATGAGAGCCTAAGACTGAAGAGTCACCATCCATTAGCATAGAGAGAAGGGTTTTTGTGGAATGCTATATTCAGTGGCCTCCTTTGTGGCATGAAGAACTGTGGGATCACAGTAGCTGTCAGCACCTCCTGGTTTTCTAGCACATAGGTTGATTATTGCAAAAGTAATAAATATTCTTCTGACTGAACCAAGGATCCCTTAACTTTGCAGATGCACTTCAGATGTTAAGCGTGGTTATTTCTAAATCTTAGAAATGAAGGTTGGCTAAGATAAAACATGTCCAAATCAAGAGATCAGCCAACAGGTACAAAATTACAATTAGATAGGAGGAATAAGTTCTGGTGTTCTATTGCATAATAGGGTGACTGGTTAACACTTATATTTCTAAATCTTAGAAATGAAGGTTGGCTAAGATAAAACATGTCCAAATCAAGAGATCAGTCAACAGGTACAAAATTACAATTAGATAGGAGGAATAAGTTCTGGTGTTCTATTGCATAGTAGGGTGACTGGTTAACACTTTAGTTTTGTATGTTGTGTAATAGGTAGAGGAAAGGCTTTGGAATGTTTTTGCCACAAAGAAATGATAAATGCAAAAGGTGATGGATACATTAACTACCTTCAACTGATCATTATACAACATATATATGTATCAAAATATCAAATTGTACCCCATAAGCATGTATGGTTACAATGTATCAATTAAAATAAATAAGTTTTTAAAAATAAAAAAAATGTCCAAATAATAGAATGAGTCATAATAATAAAATCTTGGATATCCTATTTAACCACAGGCAAGTATTCTGACAAAGCTGTCTACCTACTTCTAAATAGAACAGCCTTTCTATATTTTTCTTTCAGTGGATACTCAGATTATAGTCCTCCCGCCCTCCTACACACAAGAAAATGAGTGCAAAGAGAGAATGAAAAGATATTAACTTGAAGCCCCATTAATCAACCTTTAGAGAAGACCCTGCTATTAAGCTCGTAATCATCATCATCACCAGACATTCATTAAGCACCTGGTTGTGCTTATAAAAAGTATATACACACTGGGCAAAAGTCACTTGGGCCTGCCCTGTCTGGGCATATAGACCCTACACACAAAAGCAGGAGAGAAAATAATGCATAATGGCCACATAAAATTGCTTAAATGAGCCCTCTTCAATTATATTAGCAATGCCTCAGCTATCCTCTTTTATCAAGAAACACAATCTCCCATGTAAGTAAATTTTTATAAGAACAAAAGCTCACCTATCCAGGCATAAAAACAACTTCTGCCTTTTCAGTGTCTATAAACAATTTTCTGCACCTAACCCACTTGATGGCTAAGGATCGTCATGAGCTGCCATCGTTGAAATCTCCACTCTTAAAAGTCTTTCTCTGCCTTCTGCTTTTTAGTCATTGCAGGAGTCAGTGGTTGGCCGTTGCTTTTTCTGCTCTTCTTGTCCCTGACTCTCAACAGCTCTCCCACTTCACTTATAGTTTGCTACTCCAGAACATCTTCAGGCCTGGGGAAAAAGTGAGCCAAGATTATCATAAATTGTGAGATGACTATGTATGCAATTCCGTGTGGGACTATGAAGAGAAAGGAGTCACGATATAGTGGAGACATTGAGATTGCTACTTTGAGTGTTCAAAATTGTTCAGGCTGCTCACTTCTGCATTCTAGGTTGGACACCAGGAAACTGAGGATAAAGAAACACTGACCTCTGGGTAAGGGAGGGCATGTTGCTATATTTATGATGTTAGATTATTAGGTCACAAGTTGTACATAATTTAGGGATAGGAAGCAAAGTCTCATGTCTGAAACACAGAGAAGTGATAGACTTTTCTGTAATCAATCTGATAAAATAGAAACTTAGCTTAATATGACACCAGAAAAATAAAGATATCCTACTCCTGTCTTGAGTGTCTTCTCCCAAATATAGACATATATGTACACCATTTTGTTAATTTCACCGGAGGCCATTTTCTTAAACCAGAGCAAAGTGGTTTTCATTCCTCTAACTGGGAATACTATCATTTTAAGTGCTTCTGAAAAGTATTTCCCTCAGTAAGTTCTAGAATGGTGCTCAAGAGAGCCAAGCACTGAAGAGTAAGCTAGGCACAGAACCTGTGGGTAGAGACAGAAAAGGGAGTCACTCTGAGGATCACGATGGTCTTTTGTTACTGAAAGATTAAGAAGTCCCATGATGGGCTCAGAGCTTCAGGTTTTGTGTTAAGCTTCTTGATGGTTATTTGTGAGTCCCTACCAGTATCCAGGTGGGCTTTTCATGTGTCAGGTGATACGCAGCTTTCTTTTCTTTATTTGCTATTTTTATGTTCTTCTAGGTACACACATGTGGCAATAGTCTTCCTTCTTCGTACCACCTACTATTTTAAAGGAAAAATATTTTCAGATTTAAAATTTATAACTTCTAGACTAGCTATTTTAAAATGATGTAGAAGGAGTTGGATTAAAACTGCCATTTACCTTTAGTAATGCCAGCAATAGGAGAACCTGTTCTGTTTGCAAATTAGATAGTGTTTGTGTCACCTTATTGTCTTCAGTACATCTGTGCAGAATTCCTAGAGCACAGCATTCCCACTTTATACACGGTCAAACAAGAGCTCAGGGAGGACCAGGGGCTCAATGTCATGATAGCAATAGTCCAGAGCTGTCTGGAAGGAACAAGACCAGAAATTCAATGAAACAGGAAGAGTTTGGTGGCAGCAGACCAGGGTTCAAGTACAGAGGAGTAGTTTACAAAAGAGGGGACAAGTCTAAGCAAATAGATGGGGTCCCAGATTCTAAAGGCAGGGGATAAATGGGCATATATTAACCAGGAAAGCTAAAAATCAGTTTCAGGACCAGAAGATTTCCTCTCTGCTTAGTTTGATGCTGTTTGCTGGCACAGGTGTCTCTAGGGCCTCAGAAATCCAGAGATGGATACTGTCCCTTGATGAGGCAAGAGCAGAGATGCAAGAATTATCCCATAGTTGATTCTATTTCAGTGGCATGCTGAAACTGAACTTAATATTTCTAAGCTTATTGCACACTTTTTTCCCATAAAATTATGAAATGGGTTGCGGTATTTGAAAATCCTTTTCCTTATCTTAGTGAAATGGTTTCAAGAAAGATGGGAGAATTCAATTCTATAAAGGATCCTGATGACACCACAAGAAGAAAACACTTTCAAAAAAGCTTTTTTCCCTAAGCAAATGGTTTTAAAATTAATTTTGCAAGTGCTTGCATAATCAGTATAAGGAATACAGAGTTATTAGGAAAATGCAGCAGGTATTCACAACACATGGAAGCACAGCATACGTCTCTAGAAAGAGACAAAGAAAATACATCAAAGTAAAAATTAAAGACAAATATAGAAAAGAATTAATCTTGCCTCCCAAATGAATGTCTTAAAAAGGCTTTCTAGAGAGCGGTGTCAGTCAATATAACCTTGGGATATTAGATAAATCCATCCTAACTGGTACGATTGACACTATAGTGGTTATGGGGCAGAGGAATCCCAACATTTATTGAGTGGCTACTTTGTGCTTTGGGTTTTGTCTACATTACACATTTAGACCTCCCAACAACCCCATAATTGAGGAAATATTTCCATTTTACAGATCAGGAAGCCATGGGTTTGGGAGGTTAAGCAGCTTGCCCAGCGTCACACAATGATTTGTAATGATGGAGCCAAGATCCAACTCTAAGCCTGTCCATTTCTTCCAAAGCCAGAACTCTTTGCACACCTCATTGCCCCCTCCCCACCCTTAACTGAGAAGATTTTACTATATTTGAGGGAAATCTGGCACTGAGCATAGTTTGATCATTAACTATTCACCAAACTGAGATAAAGCTCTTGCCTTGTAAATAGAAAGGACAGTTGATTCCATTTATTTATTGTATGCCCTAGGAAGGAAAATCTGGCAAAACACTTTTTGGTTGAGCTGATAGGGTACTTGCTTACTTTTCTTAACAAGCTTTACTTGAATCAGTCTTCCTAAAGTTTTTGGCTCTAATGAGATTGATTAATACAGGGTAGTTTGAGGACCCAAAGGCTAAATATATTTGACTCTTTTTCTATTCATTTTTGTTGTTGTTGATTTATCCTGTTGGACGTGAATATTTTTCTAAGTCCAGTGTACCATTCTTACTCATTCTTGTAAGGAGAACTTCCCCCTTCCCTGACATAACATCAATGGTAACAGATATTACCATGTCCACACCTAACTTTGTGTTGTCTACAACAGGAGCCATCAAACTTCATCTGTAATGGAACAGAGAGTAAATATTTTAGGCTTTGTGGATAATATCATCTCTGTTGCAACTACTAAACTTGGCTATTGTGTGAGAAAAGCAGCTATAGACAATAGGAAACAAATGGAAGTCACTGCATTCCAATAGAACAGGGAGCGAGCTGGATTTGGCTCAAGGGTGTAGATTGCTGACCCTTAATCTAGAAGAAAGAAGTTTGTTCATGAATAAAAATTAAAAAGCAACCCAGATCTCCCTATATGCCATGAGGAGTTCTTCTCTAGTATACAGTGGACCATGGAGAAATGACAAAGCTCACCTGAGATCTGAGGTATAATTTACATGCACAAAATTGCACCCATATAAAGTATACAATTGATGAGGGTTTTTTTTTTTTTTCTTTTGCAATTGGCCAGTAAGGGGATCTGTACCTTTAACCTTGGTGTTACTAGCACCACTTTCCCAAGTGAGCTAACCGGCCAGCCCCAACTGATGAGTTATTTATTTATTTTTTTTGTCTTTTTCGTGACTGGTAAGGGGATCGCAACCCTTGGTGTGGTGTCGTCCGCACCGTGCTCAGCCAGTGAGTGCACCGGCCATTCCTATATAGGATCCGAACCCGCGGCGGGAGGGTCACTGCGCTCCCAGAGCTGCACTCTCCCGAGCGCGCCACGGGGCTGGCCCCCAACTGATGAGTTTTGACAGGGCTTACATCCATAACACAAGTACCACAATCAAAATATAGAACATCATCACCTCCAAGTTTCCATGAACTCCTTTGCTGTCCATCTCTCCTCTGGCCCTGGACCTAGGCAAGCGCTGAGCTGCTTTTTCCCTCCACAGATTAGTGTGCATTTCTACAATTTTATATAAATGGAAGGAATCATGCAGTATGTACTCTTTTGTGTCTTTTACAACAATTTTGAGACTCATCCATGTTGTCGCATGTACTCATAAAAGTAGTTTGTTCCTTTTTATCCCTGAGTAGTAATTCATGGTAGTATGTATATATTAACAATTTGTTTATCCATTCAACAGTTGATGGACATTTGGGTTGTTTCCAGTTTTTTGACACAGTGAATAAAACTGCTGCCAAAATTTGTGTACAAGTCTCTGGACGTATGTTTTCATTTCTCTTTGGTAAACTCTAGTAGTAGAATTCCTCGGTCTATGTTACATGTATATTTAACTTTATAAGAAACTGCCAATTGTCCGAAGTTGTTTACCATTTTATATTCCTTCTAAGAGCATATGTAAGTTCCAAATTTCTATGTTTTTGTCAAAATTTGTTATTGTCAGCCTGTTTAATTTTAGCTACTCTAATGGGTGTGTAGTCATATCTCTTTGTGATTTTTTTCATTTCCCTAATGACTAAGGATTTTGAGCATCTTTTCCTGTGTTTATTGACCATTTTTATATCTTCTTTTATTAAGTGTTTGTTTAAATCTTTTTCTTTTCTATTGGATTATTTGTCTTGATATGGAGTTAGAAGAGATCTCTCTCTATAGCAGTATAAGTTTGTTATACTCATTTGTATTGCAAATATTTTCTCTCAACTCATGGTGTGTATTTTTATTTTTTTAATGGTGACTTTCAAAGAGCAAAGTTTTAAATTTAAGCAAGTCTAATTTATAAGTTATTTTCTCTTATTTTTTTTTTTGTTTTGTTTTTGTGTCTTATCTTTATAGTCTTTGCCTACTTCCAAAGTGGTGAAGATTTTCTCCTGTTTTCTTTTAAAAGATTTAGGGTTTTAGTGTTTACATTAATGTCATTATTTACTTTGAGTTAATTTTTGCATATGGTGTGAGATGAGGGTCAACGTTCATTCTTTTCTATGCAGTCATCTAGTTGTTCTAGCACCATTTGTTGAAATGACTTTTCTCCCATTGAGTTGCTTTGACACTTTTGTCAAAAAATCAATTGCCCGTGTGAGTGAGGGTGTATATTTGGACTCTATTCTGTTCCATTGATCTGTTTTTCTCTAGTACCACAGTCTTTATTATCGTACCTGAATAGTAAATCTTGAAACAAAATAGCACAAAACTTTCATTCTTTGTAAATTACTTTGAAAATTCTAGAAACTTTACATATCCATATAAATTTTAGAATTAGCTTGTTACTTTTTTTGCAACAAAGAAAAAGCATGCTGAAATTTTGATTGGGATAACTTTGAATCTATATCTCAATTTCAGTAAAATTGACATCTTAATAATGTTGGAGTCTTCTAGCCTATGAATCTGGTATATCGCTGCATTTGGTTAGTACTTTTTAAACTTCTCCCAGCAATATAATAATGCAGTTTTTCACTGTGCACATTGTACTAGTTTCCTGGGGCTGCTGTAACAAATTACCATAACCTGGGAGGTTTAAAACAACATAAATTTATTCTCACTCTTCAGGAAGTCAAAAGTTCAAAATCAAGGTGTTGGCAGGGTTGAGTGCTTCTGGAGGATCTGAGGGAAAATCCATTCCACGCCTCTCTCCTCACTTCTGGTGTCTGCCACAATCTTTGGCATTCCTTCCCTTGTAGACTCATCACTAGAATCTGCTTCTCTCCACATATTCACATGGACTCTTCCTTCTGTGTTTCAGTGTCCTTTCCTTTTCCTGTCTCTTATAAGAACACTATCATTAAATTTAGATCCACCCTAATCCAGGATAACCTCATCTTGAGATTCTTACCTTAATTACATCTACACACCATTTTTTTTTCCAAAAAAGGTCACATTCTAAGGTTCCAGGTAGATATACCTTTTGGGAGCCACAATTCAACCCACTACATTCATATTTTTGAAAATTTATTCCTAAGGGTTTTATATTTTATGATGGTAGTACAAGTAGATTTTTTCTGTTTTATTTCAAATTATTTGCTGCTAGTATATAAAAATAGAATTCACTTGTGAGTACTAATCTTATGATTTTACTAAATCTTGTGATTTACTAATCTTATGATATTACTAAATGCAATTATTAGTTCTTGTCATTGTTATGTAGATTCCTTTAGGATTTTCTACTTACATAAACAATCTGGCTGCTTACAAATAGAAGCAGTTTTACATCTTCTTCTATTTATTTCTTTTATTTATCTTGATCGATTATGATAACTAAGATGTCCAGTGCAGTGTTGACTAGAAATGGTAAGAGCAGGCATCCTTGCCTTGTTCCCTGTCATAAGGGAAGATCAGTATATACTTCAGCATCAAGTATGATGTTAACAGTAGGGTTTTTGTTGAATTCTCTATACCAGGTTGAGAAAATACCCTTCTACTCCTAATATGGTAAGAGGTGTTTATTTTGTTTTTTGTTCAAAAGACTAATGGGTGTTGAGTTGTATTGAATCATTTTCTGCATGTATTGATATGGTGATATGCTTGTTCCCATTTTTTTTTTCTATTGATGTATGAATTACATTGATTGATTTTTGAATATAAAACCAATCTTACATTTCTGGAATAAGCCCTAATTGGTCTGGATACATTTTTATATGTTAAATTTGATTAAAATTTTGTTAAGAATTTTTGCATCTATGTTTGTGCAGGATACCTGAATTAAAATTTGTTTGTAATTGTCATGTAATTTATTTGTCTGATTTTGGTAAAAAAATAAGTTGGAAAGTGTTTCCTCTTCTATTTTCTGAAAGAATTTTCGAAGATTAATGTCATTTCTTACTGGAATATTACTAGAAATCCCCAGTAATACCATTTAGAACTGAAATTTTCTCTGTGGGAAGATTTAGACAATGAATTGAATTGCTCTAGTAAATATAGAGTTATTTTGATTTTCTGTTTCATCTGTGTCAGTTTTAGTAAGTTGTATTTTTCAAGGAATTTGTCCATTTTATATCAGTTACTAACCTACTTATCTTTATGTATTGAGCCTAGATATTGTCTTCTCTGTGAAACTTTCCCTGACATTTCCAACAGAAATGATTTCTCATCCTTCTTGTCACTCCTGTCCCCAGTATCATTTCTACTCTCCACCTTCCATTAAGGTTTGTCCATATGTCCCTTCCTGTAGTAAATTAAGGGTCCTGAAGTTCAGTGATTGCAACTTTGAGTCAAAATTTGTTATTGTCAGCCTATATGTCTTTGAGTCTCTGCCACCTTGTATGGTGCCTGACACATAATAGATTACCTCCCTCCTAAACATTTAAATAACCATATTATTCCACTTAACATTATCTAATTTATAGTCACCCAGGCATGTTTCTAACTTCCTCAGTAGATTATGAGTATCTTTTGCAAGAGTGGCATGTATTATTCAATGTTTATGTTTCTTCGATGTCTCACTCTTAGAATAAATTTTAAACTATTAAGTTGAATAGACTTGCCAGACAATACAGAAAATCAGTATTCTGTGAACTCAGAGAAGAGAGGATAAATGGAAATCTGAAAAGCATGTGTCAATAAAGGGAGAAAAATAAGGGAACTAATATTATTGAGTGCTTACGATGCACCAGACCTTGTGATAAACAATTTATGTTTTTTTAATCTCATTTAACCCCTAAAACAATTAGATATAGAAGATATTCTTATCCCCATTTTACCGATTCCTGATCTGTAAATTGTGATAAGAACGTCTTCTAATCAGGAAGTTAAGTACTTTGCCCAAGTTCACAGGGTTACTAAGTGGCAGATCTGGGTTCAAATCCATATTTGAATGATTCCATTATCCACATTCTTGGTTTCAATCGCATTTTTGTCCACTCAGTTTTCTACACCACAGTTGGTGTATTTTCCCAAATTGCCTTTAAACTTTTCTACAGTAGAAGATTCTGTGGTCCCTCTGATTGAGTGTTGGAATCTCTGTAAGTTTAGAAAAATTCCAAAGTGTTCCCTGGACAATGATTCTACCTCTACCATAAAATATGCAGAAATATCCTAGAAGATCCCAAACAAACTTTGACCTCAAAAGTATGCCGCATAACTCTCTGTTGTTTTCCCACTATTCCACATCAGTCTTTTGTCTACAATCCTAGCATTCTTTTAATGATATCAGATGCCAACATTATGGTTGTGGTTAATTGGGGGCATTGTTGGTTCCTGAGTTCCTACCCAGATAGTATAAGGAAAATCAAGAGGCCAAGGTCACGGTAACTCAGGCAATCTTCAAGGCTTGGTGTGAAAGGAGAGCTGGCCTTACCTTTGTGTATGTTATGTATTGGTCCTGTGTAGAAAGGCCTGTGGGCTAATTTGTGCAAGACATGTTCCTTCTCATTATGCCTTGAAACAGGCTATGTGAAACACCAGATCCAATCATATAGCTTCTGTAACTAAAAAGCTTCTGCATTTAGTCTCTTTTCTCTCTTGACACAACAGTACTCTATAAGTCATCCACATCTGGGTTGCTTATGATGACCAGGCTTTTCCCAGTTAGAAATGTGACTAATGCACCATTTTACCAATACATCTTGACCAAAGAAGGAAGGAAAGGCACAATTAAAGTTTTTCTATGGTGCCAGCCTATCAATTGAAACAACATGTTTCTGAAGTCTTCCCAATGTGAAGAACAAAAAGTAATAACATTTGTTTATTTATTTGTGTACAATACTGTGGTCAGAAACTTGCTGCTTCTCTGGAGAAATTGCAACACACTATTGAGGAGAGGACTTAACAATTCACACTGATCATTCCCTGTGGTCTGCCATGGTGAGGGTGATACTTTCATGCACTATAAACACCAGACAAGAGGGCTGAGTCAATTCTCTCTTCATATTCTAGTCTCAGTTGGAATGACTCGCGTAGGCATCTGCAGCTCTAGGTTCTTTCTGACTAAGAAATCAAGCAAATACTCAGGTCTGTACATTAGGGAAAAAAATCTAAAAAGCCTCCCTGTCTTTTTAAGTTTCAGAAATCAACATGAGCATCTTCTCTATTTTTAGGTAGTAGATCCTGCTTTGGTATGGTCTGTGCATCAATCTTGTTGAGAGAAGGACATTGCTGAGTCATACCATTAGTTAATAATGTTTATTCATTCAAACCTGGGTCAGATAACATTTGGTACAGAGATGAGAAAGAAGATGATGGAATAAATACATGACCCCTTGGAAGCTCTTTTCAGTTGAGGATTTTTCTGAATAGCCACTTGAAATCCAGGGAAATAGAAGGAATAGTAGGTAGTTAAGAAAGGAAGGGCGGGATTTAACTGTTTTGTTTTGTTTTTCTCTTCCTGCCTAATACTGTGTGTATGCAAAGCACAGTCCATATGAGAGCTGTCTTATAAAATTTGCTGAATGAATGGAATGAATGAATGGATGGATTTTAAATTCTGGACTTTCAGACACAGTAGCTTCGAATTGTAGTGATTTTGTCATGTTCCATCTGGGTGCTATAAAAGGCCAGGAAATACCTTTCTCTTTCTTTTTTTTTTGTGTGTGTGTGTGTGTGACCGGTAAGGGAATTGTAACCCTTGGCGTGGTGTCTCCCACACCACGCACAGCCAGTGAGCGCACCGGCCATCCCTATGTAGGATCTGAACCCGCGGCCGGAGCTCCGCGCGCTCTCTCTCTCTCTCCCCGGGGTCGGCCCGGAAATACTTTTCTATTAGATCTTAGCATCTGGGTGTGTGCTCTGCACTGCCAGATAGGATGAGCCTCTGGCAATTCCATTTATTCAAAGGCAAATGGAAGCCTGCAACTGGAGTGCTCTTGTGTGTTCCAACAAAGGACCTATATTGCCTAAGGAAATGGTGTTTCCTCCTACAAGGTACAATCTTGGCTTCTCTGCCATGAAGGGGGTTGTTCCTAGAAATGTGCTCCAGAGACTTTTCTATTTAACCAGGATACAAATTGCATTGTTACATAATTCCCCTGCTGAGGCCCTATGAAAGGAATAAGTTGGGACAGGTACAGCAAGATATTAAATGTGCTCCAGAGACTTTTCTATTTAACCAGGATACAAATTGCATTGTTACATAATTCCCCTGCTGAGGCCCTATGAAAGGAATAAGTTGGGACAGGTACAGCACAGATTCCCCCATTATTCATGGTGCGCAATACAGAAGTGAACTTGATTTCTGCCAGATGACCCAATTCTTAGCATGCTTTTCTACGCATTTTTACCCATAGTTCTTCCAAATCACTATCTTTTGGTTCAAATTGTGCAGAGAAACAATAAAATGGGGAAGAAAAGATAAACTGCCTAGTAAAAAATAGAATGGCATTTAATTAAAATTAAGCTTGAAAATTAATGGGAAAAAAAGCTCTATGATTAAACCTCATGGCAGCATAGCACATCACTGTCATTTTGTGGTTTTGAGTGTATTTCATTTGTACATTAGAAATAGATATTTGTCATATTGTTAATAATTGCTTTGCTGAAACGTGCACTCAGCATTGGGCATCATAGTTACCTTATTTAGTCACAAAGTTTTCATTTTCTTTCTGTACTTTTCTTAAGCTCGTTTCTGAGTGGTGGTTCACATAAGCTTTCAATTTTCAATAACACAATCCGTTTATCTCTCTAGGCTTCTTTATTTGCTTAAAGTGAAGAATCAGGGCCGAGCCCGTGGAGCACTCGGGAGAGTGCGGGAGAGTGCGGCACTAGGAGCGCAGCGCTTCCGCCGCGGGTTCAAATCCTATATAGGGATGACCGGTGCGCTCACAGTGCTCACTGGCTGAGCGCGGTGAGGCTGGTCTCAAACAAAAAAAAAGGACAAAAAAAAAAAAAAAAGTGAAGAATCAGATTATGATTGTGTTGTAAATAAGTCAATCGTTTCCTTCCCTTTACCAAACAAACAAACAAAAAAGTGGGTGCTAAGAAAGGGAACTGAAAAAATCGAAATTTCACTAGTCTTCTTGGACTTAGTTATTAAAATAAGTAGAACTAATCCTGTGGGGAGAAGGGGGAGGAAGGGAAGGAAATGGAAAAGGTGTGTTCTCAGCCTTTACTTCAAGCCACTCCAGTGTCCTCTTCTCTGTTTCTTTCCAATGCCCTGACCCATCCTTGCCCTCGATTCAGTCCGAACTACAGGGGAGCTCAGCAGCTGGAGGGAGAGTAAGAGGCAGGCTTTGGGTTATTCTCCCCCAGTAATCTTAAAAGCTCCAGGCAGAAAGACATGCCCAGAGAACCTCCATTTTGCGTTTCTAAAATTGCATCAGAGAAACTCCTAAATTTCATCAGTGATCCTGAGGCCTTTGTAAGTAAATAATTATCTGCGTTTTTTTTTTTTTTTAACCTTAATCTTGCCTATGATCTTTTGAGGTAGGAAAAAATGATGAAAAACAAACCTTCCCTATTTTCCTGTGTATTGGGTATGCCCCTGGAAACATTGGCAAGACTGTTTGCCAAAACGTCTTGGCGGTTTTCAAAGATGGCTGGCCAAGTCATAAAAGGATGAGAATAGGTTTACGTAGTACTGAGTCCAGCATTCTGTATAAAGCACAGGTTTCAGTGTAAAGAAATCTGTAGCCTGAAAATCTCAGGAAACATGACATCCTCTCTTTTCCTTAGTACATAGATATCCCATACAGGTACCTTGTCCTTCAAAAAAACATTTAGAAAATCAGAAAAATACAAGAAGATCAACATGATCCTTAAGAAACAACACTCTTTGTTTTTATTTTCATTTCCTTTTGCTTTTACATTTAAGAGTTAAGACATTTCAGCAGAGAAATGTAGAGAAGGGGAAAGGGAAATCAATAAAGTTATTCTGTGACTTTTCCCAGGAGGGAGCTGTGTTAATCGAGAAGGACTTGCTTGGCTATATATCAGGTCCTAGGAGAGAGCAGCGGTTGATTTCAAAACAGATTTCCCAGCTAGACTGGAAGACACACACACACACACACACACACACACACACACACACACACACACACACACACACATTTATCCATCATATACATATATATGCACATAAACAGCATGTATGCATATGTACACATGCACACATAAAGCACATGCATATATAATTTGAAAAGAACAGTGTATATATACTATTATACATATTTTAATATATGTGTGTATGTATGTATACACATTTAAAAAGTAGATAAGAGTAATTCCTTTAGATAATTAGTAATGCTAGACAAAATCCCTTCTAATAATATTTTATATATATTAATCTGGGATCACTTTACGTTATGTAAGTTTCTCAAATGTTTTTTGACTCCTAAAGAAGGATACTGATGTGCAAAAGCCTGTGACAAAGGAATGGAAACCAGATTTCCTGACCTGAGGCCCGGGGAATTGTCTTTGACCACAGGAGATCTTCTAAAATGTCTCTCTGGGTCATTCACATAGTCACTTTCTCTAGCAATGAATATTACAGAAATTCTTAGCAGGTCTGATTTCAGCAGAGAACATGAGAGTGAACTACCCAAGTTCACCAGGCTATGGCATGTTGTTCATTGCAAGTGGTAGTAGTTCTTCGTTGACGAATTCAAACAACATAATTGGATGGGAGTCAGAATAAGTGTGTATTGGGTCTGACTTCATCTTCACTGTGTGACCCTGAGTGAGTTATCTATCTTTTCTGGAGTTCTTTGCATGAAATGGGATGAATAATTCTTTTTTTTTTTTTCCTTTTTGTCCTTTTCCGTGTCC
>NW_007727658.1:233683-238463 GCF_000696425.1 Galeopterus variegatus
CCCCGCACCTCGCTCAGCCAGTGAGCGGGAACCGGTCTGTATGTGGGATCCGAACCCTCGGCGGGAGCGCCACCGTGCTCCCAAGCGGCGCACTGCAGCAGTGCGCCACCGGGCCGGCCCGGGATGAATAATTCTTGTGTCGTCTGACCAACATGCTTTCTTATTGCCCAAGAATCTTGTCAAAAGTTTTTGTTCCATTTAAGGGTCAAGAGATGTGTAGACAGCTAAGTAAATGGTAATCCTCTTTTCATGACCCAATCTGCTATAATTAATTTCACTATGCTGAGACTCTTCACTTTTTTTCACCTTTTGTTTTGTATATTCAGATTCTAAATTGCTTTTATCATCAACTAAGATGCTCTATTTACTTTCTAAATTTAAATTTTACCTATATCACAACTGTGAAAAAAAAATTCCTGTAAGAGAACAGAATCTAGACAGAGAGAGGGACTATGCAATTCTAGAATTTCCCTAGAGAACTTGAGAGTTCATCTAGTCCAATTCTCTCATTTTATAGTTGAGGGGGCTAATGATCTGAGAGGTGAAATGTGTTTTCCAAGGTCACTGTGTCAAATCTAAGTAGAGAACCCATGTATCTTAACTTTCAGTTTTATATTTCTTCCATTGGGTCTTGTGTCTTGGGACCGCTATAACCAGAAATAGAATCTGAAGTTCAAGCAAACAAACAAGACAAGGATGTGTCAGTCTTCGGTTTTCCCCAGGGCCATATTCCAACCCTGTGTCATAAATCAGCCAGCAGTACTTTAGCATCTTGATGGAGGATGGAAGATTCATGGTTGCTGAAGCCTCTTCTTTGCCTCTTCCTGTCCCATAAAACCCAGTCCAGAACCTGGATCTAGTTGAACTCCCACTTTTCCTTGTTTATTTTGGACATGGTTGCATCTACACTTTATCTTATAGCTGTTAAATTTTATCTTCAAGTTGACCTAACTCATTTTATATTTAACATTTACTGAGAGTTTAGTTTGTGCCCATCTTTATATAATGGGATGGAGACACAGGGAGATGTATCTCACAGTGTCTTAATTATGATCACAGTGCAACATGTCCTGTGTAATATAGGCTTACAACGCTGAGGAGACTCAGGAAGGAGAAACTGGGTTCACTCAAAGAAGTCAAAGAAGACTGAGCAGATCAGGTGATAATTCTTCTTTTATTCCCCTGTCTCCTTTCTTATCAGGGCAGAGAAGTTAACTTTTTACATTGGCATTTTCCAGAGTAATCTCTCCCTGTTTTCAATAGAAGAAAAATAATATGTAGGATTCTTCCTCACCTCTGTGACCACAGTGTGTCTTTACATACCTCACCAGTTCTCCATGAATTCTCTGAACAGAGCTGATTTCTTGATACTTAGTTCTAACTGTACTGGGGAAAGCAAGCCATCAGGACTCAGAGACATGTGCATATGCAGATTAGTTGGGGCAAAGTTATTGTTCACCAATTATTTCCTTCCCTGGTTTGGTTTTTGAATCTGTTTTCTCTGTTTACTTTGCTTTTAAAAAGACATTGACAAGTAGACCCCTAAATGTTTACTAGAAGCACCCAAAGTACTGTTAACATTTTAAACAGAGTCTGAACACTAGCTAGATTTTGGTTTTATTTTCAAAGTACTTTTCCTCCTTTTGTTACTTTAGAACTTTTCTCACTTTTCCATGAATTTTAAGACGTGGATTTTGGGTAATTAAGCTATGACAGGAAAGGAAAAATCATCAATTGAAGATGACTTATTTGTGTTTAATTAGTTGATTGGTCCGTGCTCCAAAACACCATGCTCCAGATTGTATTAAATTCCCAGATGAGTAAAGAATAAGCAGTCATTTGTAAAGCACCTATGATGTGGCAGGTACAGTGCTAAACATCAGTAGAATAAAAATTAAACACATGTCCTCATTCAGAACACGCAAGTTGCATGCAGAGCTAAGCACATAGACCCATGGGCCCATGGGGTAGGAAATCATAATATCACAGTGAATCTTCACATACTTAGGAATGCCCTCAAAATTTACTTAACTCCCCCAGATTTGGGAGGGCAGGTTGATTGCAAACTGTAGTTGGTTTGCTGTGTGCTGGCCTGGGCGGTCCAACTCTCAACAAGGGCAAAGCCCCAGACCCCAGAAGGCAAACCTGGCTCCCTTTGACACAGTTCTCTGTGGTATTTATGTCATTGCTATTTGTAGCATGGAGAGACTCCTTGAGAAGTGTCGAATGTGCCAAATTTAAAATCTCCAAGGTAGCATTTTTCACCTTTAAAATATTCCTAGGTTTTTCCCCAAAAGGCTCCCTATTCATTGCTTTATCCTTTAATCTCATACTGCCACTGTACCTTAGACCCAAAAATGTCTCAAATATGTTTCTGTATTCTTTTAATTTTATTAATTCCACACGCTCAGCACTTTTCTAACTCTTATCTATTTTATAAACCCTCAAATAAATTTAGTCTCATCTTGTTGAAGCTCTTCCTTACTGTGCTGTCATTAGTTAATAATGGGAGAAACCAAGGTTCATACGGTATGTTTATTAACAATACCTCAGATTTACACAAACTCGCTCTTTGAATGAATTTGAGGCAGTTCATACATATTAGCTCATTTTTTTCTCACAACAGCTGGGTCAAGAGACCTAGATTCTATTCTTGGTGCTATAACAACCTTCTTGGGAAAAGTACTTAGTCATTAATTGCCTCATTTCTCAACTATAAAACAAGAATAATGATATGGGGATATTTGTTTCCCCCTCTCCTTCTCCTAGACCTTAAGAATCTCAATAGCTCAAAGGATAAAAACATCTGACATATATCTTGACTTTCTGAACATTAATGAAAAGGTGAGAGACAATATTAGGAATTTGACTAGAAACTGAAATCTGAATTGTAATCTAATCTCTGCTTAACGATGGGTTATTGCCCAGTCTGCCTCTCTGTCTATGTATTGGAAAGTGCGTAGAGATCAAGAGATGATGAGTACTCTAAAAGGTGCCCAATCTTCTAAAGGACACTAATTTGGTCAGCAAAGGTATCTCTAGGAACCATGACATCAGTAAGATTGGATTTGAGGTGAGAACACTCTCAGCTTCTAAAGCTTTATGTTTCTTCCATCTCTCCTCTTTCCCTTACAACCTCCATACTGTGTGTATCAGTTTCAAAATACATACAGATAGAGTCATCCAGACCAAATCCTTGGCTTGTATCCTTGGTTGAATATCATCTCTAGAGTCTTGGTCTAACAATCTCAATCTTTAAAAGTCCTGGGGACAGAAATGTGCCTCTTTGCTGCCAGCATAAATCTAATAAATGAATGGCAAGGAACCTAGACTGAAATAGAACTGGGCTCTTTGATGACACCCTTCAGCCAAGAATAATGGTTTGTATAATGTCAGGCTCAGTCCTCTCATTGCACAGGTTGTAGGCATCTCACCTTTTGGAGGGGCATTGACTTCTTCTCTCTCTTAGTTTACCCATTATTATACAGAAATGGAAGCTCTTCTCTATCATGTTCTTAGACCCTAAAGGCTATTGAAATGTACTTTCTACAGATTGGTAGAGTCAAGCCCCAATGCAATCAATGGGCCATAGATTACTTTCCAGAGGCTTCACAAACTGCATAGGCCCATCAGATAAACACCAGCCCTTGTATGGAGTTAGGCCAGGAGCCAGAAAAAGTCCTCTGAAACTCACCCAAGGAGGCATAAGGAGGCAACAGAATTATTGCATATATTTATATCAATGAATATTATTAAATATTGATACTGAAGAATCATTTAACCATTGATTTCTCCTAATACCCTAAAAGGCTAATGAAAGCAAAATGTTTTTTCCTAGGCAAAAATCCAAGTATTGAGCTTCATACTACTTATTAGCCTGACACTTGGAGCTGGTGTGGATTTTGATTATAAAACCTGTCAGATGACTCCTTTTGAGATAGACCACTTGAGTTACAGATTGCCAGTACCAAACACTGCTTCCTACTGGTTCAAAGTCTCATCGTTTTAGCAGAAGGGCTTAGCTGACCAAACAGTACGTAAGTAAGCTTCCTCTTCCTCATCTTCCTATGAAGAGTAGTAAGGAATATTTTTGCCAATTAGTGAAAGACTCCTGCTGAGGGAATTTAGATAGGCTACATCTTAAGTACATTTAGAGTAGAATAACTGGGCTTACCTATCCAGCTTTGTCTTGAGAAATGCCACCAACAGCCAAAAGATACATCTTCAGCAACTGCGTTCTGAGCGAACGTAATGAAAATGATCCTGACCTAGTGATGATAACATATGTGTAACCAAGTCTAATGGTGTGGAAACTCTGCATGTGCATAAGTGCTAGTGGAAGAGCAGAATGAATACTGTCATAGTCTCCTTACCTGCCTCTATTCACACAAGAAAAAATGATCCTGACCTAGTGATGATAACATATGTGTAACCAAGTCTAATGGTGTGGAAACTCCGAATGTGCATAAGTGCTAGTGGAAGAGCAGAATGAATACTGTCATAGTCTCCTTACCTGCCTCTATTCACACAAGAGCTGCTCAGATGTGGACTAGGACAGAAGCTAGCCTGCCATGGATGGCAATTATACATACTTAAATATTCTTTCCTTAGGAAAAATAAGGAATAGTCTAATCTTTCTTTGGAATACATATTCCAAAACCCTGGAGTCATTTAGGTCATAAGGTCATGAACCATGTCTAGCCTCTCAACCTCTTTTTCTGAAACGAGGGCATCTGAGCTGGGTTGCTTATTTCAGATCTGAACTTACAGCACCCTCTAA
>NW_007727658.1:238541-243826 GCF_000696425.1 Galeopterus variegatus
TGAAACGAGGGCATCTGAGCTGGGTTGCTTATTTCAGATCTGAACTTACAGCACCCTCTAAGGTGTAAGAGATCTCCCTCCCTGCAAGCATCCCAGAATAGTCCTTCACAGCCACATCACCCTGGACACGTTGTCACTTGACATGACCTCTTAATCCACAGATTGGTGAGATTTCAGATAGAGCTTGGCTGGCTTTGAACAGGAACAGCATGACTTCAGAACTTATGGAATGAATTAAACAGCCAATTTTCTACTTTTCAGCAACAAAAATAAACATGACTATAAGTGGGACCTCAGCAAGAGTATAGTCCTAGAAAATATGGCTGCAATCCATCATTTATTAAATGCTACTTTCATGTGGCATTTTACGAAGCATTTTTCTAAGGGTTATTGAGACATGAACCCTGCTCTCTCAACAAGTTACAATCAAAACCATATTAACATCAAAATTTATTTAAAAACTATTTGGTAAACTCCTTCTGTGTGCCAGGCACTCTGTCCTGTACTGGGGATGTGGAGTTGACCCAGTACTGCCTCTCTATTCACAACATAAGAGTTTGGAGATGGAGATACCATATTATGTAGATGACACAAATGCCACAGCATCATGCTCTATTGTCTAGCTAAGGACATTATGCTGCCCAGCACAGTGCCTGACATAAAGTACCGAATAACTATGTATTGGATAAAATCAGCAAAATAAAAGGAATGAATACATGCTAAGATCGAATAAATATTGAGTGCTATGGAAAATTGTAGGAGGAGAGACTAAACTAGTTTGAGGGGGTTAACTGCAGAAAGTGTCATTTACACTGAGAGAGGAGTCAAAGAGTATAATGATGTGAAGGATGTTTTCCATGCTTATGGAGTTAGACCTGGGTTCAAATCCTAGCAGTGCCATTCATGAGCTGGGCAGTGCTAACTATTCTGAACTTCATTCTCTGCCTCTGTAAAACACTGATCATGTCATTAAAGGCTGTTTTGAGGACTAAATGAGAAATGAGTTATCTATGTCTGACACACAGAAGACCCTCAACAATAGCTATTAGAGGAGTCACAGAGAACGAAATTTCAACATTAAAGCAATAAATACCTAAATAGTAAGGTTAAGGGCACAAATATTTCAAGGGATGGGCAGCAAGAGTAATCTTAAGTCATGGTGGAAGGAAAGGAGAGGTGCTACAGGAGTTCTTAGCCCCTCAGTGCAGACGGGGGAGGAGGGGGGCAGATGACTTACAGGAGTCTGTCTTCTTCTTCCAGTCCATCCCGGAAGCCGTTTGTATTCGGCTTTCAGCTGCAGACCCACGTGGTCCTGCCTGGCCCATGCACAGGATGGTAAATACCTTTTCAGATAATCAGATAATCTTAGGGTGTTGTGATTTAATGCTCAGCATGGATGTTTGATACAGACTATGTATATACGTGTATGTATAGAATATTCTCCCTGTAAGTTCTTGCTGTAATTAGCTTTCATTTCTTTTACCCTAAATATCCACAAATATACCAGATTTTTTTCTTCTGTTCTTTCCATCTCTGTACATCAAGCCCTTTCCTGCTGCATTAGGACAATTAAAACACACACACACACACACACACACACACACACACACACACACGCCTTACTGGCTTCAACTCTTTTTAGGTGATCTTTTGGGAAATGCCCTGAGGTAAACTGGATTGTCAGACATGCTTATGTAGTGAGGGGGAAGGGAAGGGAGAAGACACTAGCAGCCAACTTTTGATTTTGGTTTTCAGTCCATAACATGAGGCAGAACGTGGCAAAAAATGTCAAACAAGACAGTGAGAGAGACTGAAGAAAGGAGGTGGTGGTGGCCAGACATGAAAGAAACGGCAAGACATAAAAACATTTTAGTGTGAAAGGGATAAAATTTGGGGAAAGAATTAGAGGTGTTTAAGATTATGATGGGGGAGGGAAAGCAATTGATTGGGCTGTTGAAACCATGCCAGGAACCAAGAGCCAGGGGTAGTGGCAGAGGGGACTGCCAGGTAGGACAATTAAAACGGAAATCTGGCTTCTTCCAGCACAGCATGGAGCGGGCTACAGAATTTGCTGCAGTGGGAGGTGGGGCCAGTCTGGCACAGTCTGTGGGTTTGAAAGGAGCTGGGCGGGTTGGGGAATGCCAGTCAGCCTTTGTAGTTCTGAGCTCAGAGAAGGGGTGACAAATACTGGGCTTCAGGTCAGAAGCCTGGCTTGAGTGGCTTTTAGAGAAATCTCCCCCGTGCTCCCTAACTCTTAAAATGTGCTCATCACATCACTGGCCTCCAATCACAGCATAAACACGTGTCCTGGAGGCCGTCCTCCAGCAGAGATTTCGGCAGAGGTACCTGTTGGCTGACTAATGGGGTCCTTTCCTTTTCCTATTCCCTAGAAGCTGAAACTGGGCTGAATTCAATATTTTTGCATATTTCCTTCTCCCTTCCCACATGCTTGCATCTCCCAGACCCCTAGGGTTAATCCCCAGGACAACCTGCTTTGAAAGAAAAAATGTGGTGAGCCTACTTGAAGATTTGGATCCCAGAGGCCTCTGTCTGTCCCGCCTCAGCCAGACCCAGACAGCCAGCTCAAGGAGATGGACATTTACAGAGAAAGCAGTAAGTTTTTGTTGTTGTTTGTGTTCAAGGCTTGGTTGCTCTCCAGAATAAGGGTCCCTGAAAGCATGGGGTTGTCTTTCTTTCCTTTTTTCCTTTCTTTTTCAGCAAAAATAAATAACACCCCCTTCTCCTCCTCGAGTGATTCATAAAAGCAATTAAATAGAAAGTGCTTCTTCATCACTGCTCATGTCCTGTGTTAAAGACAGCTAAGGGTGATCTGTGTGTGACTATTGTCAACACTGTAATATTTTGAAATGTATGTGCATTTGTTAAAACAGTTTGTACTTATGGTTCTTCTCCAGAATAAATACTATATAACTGGCTGATGGATTGTCATTAGGCTGAATTTGTCCTGAAACTTGGTAGATGTCTTCTCTGAGGATTTTTGTGCATATTTGCTGCTCACCAAAGAGTAGGATAGAAAGACTTTGGAAGGAGGGTGTGGTCCAGCTGATTCAGCTTCCCTCCCAGCCCATCACTGACTCTTTCCTCCTGCTCCTCCCTCTCCTCACCTCCTACCCCAGCTCCTTAGATCTAACCCGAGCCAGCTAGCTGTCAATGAAATATCATCCACCTTTCTTTTCTATTACAGCCCCTGTTAGACTCTGTCAGGTAGTGGAATCAAACTCATAATCAAACTCATTACATCTGTGATCTCAGCATATTTTCAAACCAAGATATAGACCAGACAATAGCATTTACTCCCTCAGCTTCTCCCATCCTGGAATTTATTAGCCCAGATAATAATAACAATAATAATACTGTATTTAGAAGCTCTCTAACTTATTTCATCTTCTAAGAGTCTTACAGATGTTAACTAATTAATCTTCACAACACTCCATACAAGAGAGGTAAATATTATTAACCATGATTGAAGATACATATATGCTAAGGACAGCAAAATAGTTCACTTATTTATCATGGTTCACTTGATATAGAAACTGGTATTTTTAAAACACCCATCATAGATACAATAATTAGAGATGTGCTTTTGTTAACAAAGTCGCTACCCACTTCTAGTGTACCCTTGGGTACTAAATAATTACCCACTTTGTGTGGTTATCTAGCTCACTAATTACCCACAGAAATTGGGGTCAGGTGTTAACTGCTTGAAATAAGTATCCTCCAAAGACATCGCTGAGTTGTATAGAGAAAATGAGGTGTCCATGGTAAAACTTTTATAAGTCATATATTTGTATATCTTTGTAAGCAGAGTGAATACAGACAAGGGTGAATTAACTTAGTATATGAACATCGTGCTAAACTATTGTAAGTATAGAGAGATTTAGTAAAGTGTCGGGAATCTTATTCTCTATTTACCTTTCCTTTCTGAAGATGGGTGCCTTGACACGATTCCTACAATCTGACCTTCACGTACAAGTACACTGAGACAATTGATGACTCTAGTTAGAAATGATTCATTTTGGTGTTACAGGGAGGCACCCAGTGAGTCAAAGATTTTTTTTTTTGACAGCTCCACCCTTTATGATTATTCTAGCATGTTTCTTTTTTCTCCATCAGTCTAGTGCAAACACCCTGTTAGCCAAATCTGAAAAAGATTCTAATCCAGTCACCAACTCCTGGCAACCACCTCTTTCTCCTTTCCCAATAATGACAGAAAGAAAAAAAAAATGTATTAAAGGAAGTCCAGCACTGACTGTAGGCTGTTCTCCTTCTGCCTCTATATGTTTTCCTCTCCTGTCCCTTCTTTCTCTCTCTGTATCTCCTTCTCATTGAGCTTTTTCTGCTCCCGTTTCTTGGCATCCAGCCGTGCTTCTGCAGGTCTCACAATCAGAGACAAAGCACAACGTATGTCTGAGTTGAACACAAAGAAGCTACCTTTTAAAAACACTGACTTGGAAGAAACCTGCATCCTCAGATATCTTCTCCTTCCTTGCTATTTACAGAATGTGGCATCACATATAACACAGCACTGCCTGTTGTCTGCATGATTTTAGGCAGGAAAATTGGATTAAGATGGCAATACACCCACTGTGTGTATAGATACATAGAGACCCTAATTTTCTGGAGATGTCTGCTTTCAAGGATCATTGCATAGCGGAGCTTTGAAAATGGGTGCTAACAAAAACGATGCTCCCTTAGTCAACCGAGGATGTCTTTCTTTTTTCTTGTGCCTCTTTTTTTGGTAATCTCAAATATTACTTATCATTATCAAGGGATTTTAGGCTGATCGATGAAGTGTGTATGTATCTGATGGACACTTGAGGGGAAAAATGCTTCAGGCATAAGGAAAATGTCTGCAGTGGAAGCAAAGGGTTAGCAAGAGCTGCAGTGACTGATGAGTTTATTTTGAAATCCTAGGGAACATAAGGGGTAAATTAGTACATACTGCAAATACAATCGATGAGCAAGAACACAGTCGTTGAAAGGAGAGAAACTTTTAGCATTGTGGTCATCGCATGCCTGGACAGAGTATCTACCTGTCTTAAACATAGATATGAATCATCGCTCTTTTCTCTCTCTAAATGCTGATTTTGAAGAAATGTTTGGCCGTTCTGACTTTCTGTTCATAAAGCTCACCAACATTCACAAAATGTATCACCTGCACTTGTACACGCATGTGTTTTAAATTCCTATAGGATGTGAAGCAATTAGGAAGAGAACTGCACCCTGCTTTCTCTTCTTCACTCCTTCCCCCCCCCCCCCCCCCC
>NW_007727658.1:244826-278058 GCF_000696425.1 Galeopterus variegatus
CTTTTTCCCCCCCCCCCCCCCCCCCCCCTTGTTTTCCTTCTAGAAAATATGATACCTGATCGCCGGGTCTAGCAGGCTGAGGATTTTTTTTTTGTATTTGTATAATACAATGTCTGGCCTTCCCCCTGACCTGCTGGTGTATTTTTGGTCTCATTAGTAGTCAGGGAGATGCCTTAGTGCATCCGGTGCTGCAAGTCAGGGATGAGACACACTCTACCACAGAGAGAGGGAGCAAGCGCGAGAGGATATTAGAAGAGAGGCTTGTCTCCAAGATATGGAAGGAAGTGAGAAATGACAGGGCTGCAAGCTTTGTATGTAGGAGCCTGGCAGGGTGGGGGAGCCGCAAGGGGAGCCAAGTGGATTCTCAGAAAAGGGGGGAAGCCATAGAAGAGCTAAAGGTGATTAGAAGGGGATATCGATTCCTTATTCTGCCAGAGACTTAAGCAGGCATGCGAGGAATCTGCACCATGGTTGGCAAAAGGAGACCGTTGCCTCCTGTAACCAGACACTCGGGCTTTCCAGGAGCCTAGGGAGAGAGCCGAGAAGAAAGGGGGCAGTGTGGTCTAGGAAAATTCAACTCGTCGCTGATTTGTGCCTGGTGCTCGCTGTCCGTCAGCAGCCTCCCTTACAATCTTTTTTCCTCTCTCTCCCTTTTTTCCCCCCTTGCCTTCTTCTTCACTGAAGCCTAGGGGAGCCAGTAAAGATTAAATGTGCTTTCTCAAAGGCAGCCACTTCATGCTGCTATGTCGAAAGGGCCATTATTATTATTATTTCTAATAGTAAAAGGGAAAGGGAGAAAGGTTGAGAGAGAGAGAGAGAAGCTAGGTATGATGATGACGGACTAGCCTTTCTGAGAGGAAAAGGAAAGGGGAAGGGAGAGAAAAAGGAGAGACCCTGAGCTGAACGAAGGATTGTGCCTGAGAAGAACCTATGGAGGTGAGAAAAAAAGTTGTCTTGAAGGTCGTGGGGGGTGGGGGGTGGGGAGGGTGCCAAACAGACCCAGAACAGAGGGAGAAGAAACATAATTTAGCTGTCTTGCTGGCATGATTCTATTTTTAAAGGGGGGAAGGGAAGAGCCTGGGGCTCTAACTGTTTTGAGTTGCATATGGAAATATATAAAAAAAATATTTAGCATTTTTCCTGAGTGCTTGAGGCCCCCTCCAGTGTCTTCCTGGCTGCTTTGTCATGCTCTGACTAGCCAGCCATTTACCTTGCTCAGGCTTGGAATAAAAGAAGAAAAAGAAAAGAAAAGAGAGAAAGAAAGGAGAGAAGAAAAATTGCAAAAAAGCGTCATCTTCCCATTCCCTGGCCCTCCCTTTCGTTTCATTTTTGGAGGCGTCGCAGGAAAGCTCAGCTTTCAGTCCGATGGGGAGAAGCGACTATCAGGTACAGAACCAGTGGCTGTCTGCGAAGATGGAGGGGAATTCGGCTTCGGATTCCTCTGAAATCGCGGCCAAAGGCTTCAGAGGATCCGCAGCGGGAGGTGAGGGGAGAATGCGTCTCCCCAGCGCCCACCCACCCCTTCCCACTTCGCGACTCCCAAATGACAGCCTGCTGCTATCTCCTGGTGATTTGGCCTTGGCTGCAGCCAAGCAGCTGATGCAGAGAAGGGCTTCGTTTGCAGGACTGGCCAAGTGCACACTAAAGAAAGAAGGAAGAAATTTTTAAAAAGCAGCTCTGAGGAGGTTTCTTACTTTTTTTTCTTTAAAAAAAAAAAATTAAGTGACTATTTTCCAAATTTGATTAGTTCCCAGCCCCTCCCTCCACTCCCACCCAACTGCCCTTTTTTTTTTTTTCTCTCGTCAAAGCATAAACGACAGAGTTACAGTCTCTAGATCTGGTGTATCGCTTCCTGCCCCCGCCTCCCCTCCCCGCCCCGGTTCTGCGTCCTCTGTTGAAACACCTCGCCCAGCCCCGCGCCCTGCGAGCTCGCAGTGCCCCCCCTCGCTCGGATGCTGCTCCGGGAGGCCGTGCGGCCCGGCTCCACGTCCAACGGGTGAGTTCCAAACGCTCTTCGTATTTACGCGTTCACAGCCTCCAGATCCTACCTCTCGGTTTTCTCCTCCTCAAAACTTGATTTCTATGATTTTGCATGCGGCATGCTTGCCCTGGGGGAAAGAGATGCCTCATATTTTCTTTTCAGTCATTTGTGCTCCTCGTGAATTAAAAGCTTGGAAGAGACATTCAATCCTTCTTGTAGACCATGGTTTGAAAAACGTGGGCATTTCTGGGTCTATTGATGTTATTTTCCATTTTAGTCAATTATTCTGATCAGAGCTTGAAAAGAGTTTTCTCTGATATATTCGCGATTGTATGGTCAGGTATGTATATGCGCCCCCAGATGTTGCGTATGCGTGTGTGTGTGTGTCTCATACTGAAATGGAATCTAAATTTGGGGAACGAAGGGAGCTTAGAGAGTGAGGAAATAGCGTTCCACCTGTTTGTTGCGTTTCAGTCACGAACCTCGAACAGATATTGCCTGTCATTCTTGTTTTGCTTTGTTTTGTCTCGAGAAAGAGAAAATCGTTGCGCTCCTCTCAGTCCCTGAGACCCTAACTTGTGATGTTTACCGTTTAAATCCACGGGTTAGGCTCTTGGGAGCTGCGAGTCGTGCCTTTGCATCCTGGAAATTTGGTGAAACTTTTTTTCTTTAAAGTAAAAACAAAGGAAGAGAAAGTTTGTCTGAAGTGATTGAGTAGACCCTGAGGTTTTCATTGTTAGGTGGGATCAGGTGACCAGAGAGTGGCAGCTCCTGGGTTTCTGTTAAAATAGGTATATATGCTGTTATAACAGCGCCTTGGCTGCTATGTATATGTCTGCATATTATTGATGCCTGAGGCTTGTGGAACTCATCTACACGGTCTATTCCTTGAGAGCAACACGCAGTACTATCCGAGCGTAACAAGAACAGCTCAGTACCTGGTGCTTGACCTCAGTACATCTCAGCTGAAGTCCCAGCATGCCCCATGCCTCCAACTTTTAAACTCAACAGTTAATCTTAAAATTGTGCACAATTAAAATGGGCAGGGGAATATATCATATCATATATTCAGTGTCCACACATGTGTATCATATATGGCTAGGAACACACAAACATATAGGGGCCAACAAATAGTTTGGGCTAAAATATTAATAGGTTGAATATTCTACTCTTGCTATGCTACACAAAGGAAGGAATTTATAGTATTATGAAGACTAAATTTGTATTACTTTGCAAGATTTTTTAAAAAGAAAATAAAAGGAGGGATATCACTTCCTTGTTTGGTATTTTTTAAAAATGTTATATTCGAATTTAAAAGTAAGAGGGATTGGAAATATATTTTCTAAACATATAAAATAAAAGAAATAATAACAGCACACACACACAATTATTGTATTCTTTAGGAATAATCAATGCTTATTATTCTTCATTTAAAAACTGGAAAAAAAATTAAATTCAATCAAACAAAGTTATCCGTAACACCAAACCGTACATCTAAAATTATCCTCGCTGAAGGTAATTATTAGCATTACCTAGTTTGTCGTCTTCTGGAGCTTTAACTTTTTATAACAGAATAATTTTAGTAATTTAGGTCTGTCTCATAGTTGGGGAAGAAAAACAGTAACTTACCTTTCCTTTGTTGTGAAAAATTCCAGTGTGCAATTTCATTTAAACAATTTTAGTATTCTTGGGCGAATATTTCTCTTCTACTTTTGGAAAATACCTAAATCAACCCTGATTTCAAATGCTTTCTTCTTCTAAAGACTTTATATTGGTTGTAACCCCGTTTTATACATGTAGTTGAAGGTTAAGGAAACTGTTCTTTTCCTGTTGTTGTTTTGTTTTTAAGTGTTTATTACAATTTTAGTCATTGATTCCAAATCGCAGTCAAGAAACCATTTTGTATCAGAAAACTGAACCAAGAAGATGACCTGTGCAGCGATGGCACAGTCTTTTGTCGAAACCTCTTGTGTAGTTGTAATATTTAAATATTATTTCCAGCCTCTGATAGTCCGAATGTGCTTCAAAGAAAAGAGTAATTGAATTTTCAAGTCACCTTTAGTTTATAGAAAATAGATTAATGATTTTTACCATCTTAGCTGGTGTGTGTGCATAAGTATTTGGAAATTATGGCAAGGCATCTACTTAACTTACATATAGATATTGCCACATGATTCATATCAAATATTTGCAAAACGTGGTGAGTTTCGAAGTCAAAATGTATCTGCAGTTTATTGTATGAAAATGTGTGCATGGATCGAGAAAAACATGCTAGATGTGATTCTTCTGTGATTTTTAAATAACAGCATAGTAATTTAATACAAGTATTTCACTTTGTATTCCAAGGCACTCTTTTGGTTTTTTACGTTTTCAAGTGGATTGCTCATGTTCCGAGGTTGCTATCATACAAGTGATCACCCAGGCATTTAGAAGAGCATAACGACACACAGATTTTATATTTCAGCAGGCAACCGCTTCAGTGCAAGGGCAGGTTTCTCAACACCCCTTCTTCCTCACCGAGCCCATCAGTGAAGTTCAGTGAAATGAATAACATAATTGGTGGTTGGTTCAATCACTACCAGTCTAGACTAGCCCAGACGCATCAATTAGAGGGGGCTGTCTTTTAAAGGGAGAGTGCAACCGAAACAAGCAGGGCATTATTGATACCGATCTTTAAAAGTGTAAATCCAGCTTGGCAGATAAAAAAAAAATAAGGCGGGGAATTGAGGTGGGGGTGCGTTGCGGGAAGAAAAGAGAAAGAAGTGAACTGAAGCTTTCGGACACAGAAGGACAGGAAGCTTGAGAGAAAAGGAGGGTATAATGAGTGAAAGGCGATGCAGCACCTCCTTGGAACACAGTTGCAATTCAGTTCACAGGGTACACTGCTTCACCGTATTTTTAACTAGATTTCCCCCACCTCCTTTTATTAATTCCTTTTTTTGCCTCTGTTTCCAAAGAAATGCCAGCTCAAAACCAGTGCAGTTGGAAATTTAACAGCTCTAAGAAGCTCTAGTGAGAATAAAGCCAAGTCGTACAAGCCAGCCAAAACTCCTTTTGCAACATTTTCCCCCAAAAGATGTTTGTTTTCAAGTCTCTAATACCACCTTTTAAAAAAATTAAGTGTACTAATGAACGGTACTCATTTTAAGTCTAGCACCTGGGAACTTATTTTATAGCCAAGACACCTTTAGCAAAGAGCTCATGGTTTTCCGTTGAATACAGTAAGATTATGAAGAATGTAACAAAAGGCTTTGGTAATTTGGTAGGGAATTTTTTGATGAGGAAAAAAAAAAAAGACAAATGATTTAGAAAGTGTTAGGAACACATCAAGCCCCAGGGAAAGAAAATGTTTGATTGGTATTAATTAAAACACTGCTAATATATTCTAATAAAATCAGATTTAACATTCTAAACTAATCCGCCTGCTATGTCAAAGGAAAAAAGTATTATCTTATTTGCATCTCTGCAATCCAAATGCATTTGCTCATTCAGCAGAATTAATTTTTATCACCAGCCTGTTTAATCTCCTCACAGATTTAGCAAACTTATTCTTTCAAATTAAAAAAGCTCAGGGTGGGCAACCCATGGAAGGTATTGGGAAGATAGTGACTGTATCTGGTTTTATATTTTACGATATTCTTTTCTCGTCATTGGCTATAATGGGGTGTGGAGGAACACCGTGAGACTGCAGCGAGAATGATGAATGGTTAATTTTTCCTCTTTCTCTTCTTTTACCTGCCAGGTTATTTATGAATTTCAGTTGCCAAATTATACAAGTGGCATTTATTTACATGACTGGTGTTGGTCTGTTGATTAATATCTAATTTTTTTTCTAATTTCAGAATCTATTTTATTGCAAATTCCTAATGCAAAAGGCTCTTAAGGCAGAATCCAATTGCCTTTTCTCAGTTATTTTCAAATGTAGTCCTCCAAAGAGAAAGTGGGGAAGAGAATGTAAAATTCTATCCACTAAGAACTGAGTTCTTTGTTCTCTTTTTATGTTGAAATTTCTGCAGAAAAATCTCATTTTTTATGAAGCAGTGAGTTTTATGCTCTTTATTGTTAAACTCTCACAACTGATAAAATTATCTCAAAATGACATCACAACCAAAATGTTTCATCCCTCATTAGTCTACCATGACTATGATATCATATGTAAACATGTACTTAACACAAAAAGTGAACGGGCCATGAATACTGGGGACCATATTTATGTGTTTCCAAAGTGAGGAATTGTGCATGATATCAAGGAGAGGTAAACTACTGACTAAGCTACTGATGATGCTGCCTTTTTGCTCCATTGCCTTTTCAAGTCTTCAACGTAAAAGAGCAATCGCAGTTCGGTTTCACATGTATTGTTCTATAATCCAGGCAATAAATGCTAATTAGTAATGCTCAAGGATCCGACCATTCAGAGTAATTATCATAATTTACTTCTTCCTTGTTAAAGACATTCCTTGCTGATTAAAAAAAAAAAAAATTAAATCGGCGTTTTACCCACTGCACCGCAGTGGAAATGCACTAGAGAGATGTTCCAGGTACAGTAATATCGTTGTGGCTGCATTCTAAGTCACCGACATGTGCCTCTTAGCTTATTCCAAATGGAATTGCAGCTTCATTTCTAAAAAGAAATTCATGTAAATGCATAAAGTTTTGCGCGTGCACCAGGAATGTATGATTTTATTTTACAAACCCCAAGGCTCCTCCTTCCCAGCCCACCCCTTTCTAAAACCACTTACTGAGCAGAACAAAGGAAACTGCTAACTATAGAGGCATCATTAAGTGTGAACAGCAACAGCATGATAAAGTATGTGATATGACAACATATTTCATTGCACAAAAGTGCAGATAATTACATAATTCAATAGTAACCCTGACTAATTAGCAGAAAGATCTTTAAGGAGGAATCAAGAAAATGGATCCAATCAACTTGAATAATATGCTTCATTCTCCAAGATCACAAATATATTTTGGTTATTTAATGATTGATTGATTCATATAGAAAGATGAGGACAAAAGCCTATTCCTCAAAGCAGAGCTTTGATCTGGGGTACTCTTTAGGACAAATTAATCATATGTTTTAGAAGAGCTGAATTTAATGTAGGGCTTTCTGTTTTCAGTCAAAGGTATAATCTGCCATTCTATTGCACAATTCTCTTCTATCAGTTGATCTAAAAAATCGTCAACCTTAGCTTTTCGTATCATTGCCTCAGAATGTATATGTAGATTCCCCCACATTTTCTAATGAGGCTCATGTTTAAGTTTGTTTCTTATTGCTGGAAGCAAATAAGTATCATGTGTACGGAAAGAACAAAATAAATAACTGTGCTGAATATTATATATGGTGGAGCCTTCCCCCCTTCCTTATCAAGGTAATATTCCCAGTGTTCATTGTTCATTGGTCCTTTAAGAGAGAGCTTCAGCTTTTACTTGAGAGTTGTAAGCGCATTAGAGGAATAATTCCCTTTGGATACTATACAGAAGGAGCCACCTGCAAAATGTTGATGCTGTTATTGAAGTCTCAAGTGGAATCAGCTTTCAAAAAATTAGATATTAGATACATCCGATATAAATTGCAATGTGTAATTATACTAATGTGCATATAGTTGTGTGTTGCTTTACATGTTGCCTACTTGAGTTCCACGCCCCACCCCCCTTGGGCATATCTCATCATTTGAAATGGCTCCTAAGTAGTATGTTTTTAAAATCAGCTTACTTTTTAAAAATTCCTTGCCAATTAATATGAGAATAAAAGGACTCTACAGTCTGTGTTCTTATGCAAGAATAAATGTTTGTGACCTAGATGTTGGAAAAAATTAGTAATTTCTAAAAGGGTTATCATTGTGGACACTTACATTATTTGTAAAATATTTGCTAATCTTTACTGATTTAGTCTTCATTCTGACCTTGGACAACTTGAAGTAATGGAGAATATTAGAATAGTAAATCTTATTCACAAGAAATTCATTTCCTTTGTTGGAATAATGGGATAAAATGCCAGGGAAATGGCCTTGGGCGGAGATAATAATTTTGACTTAATCAAAGTAATCAAAACAATAATAAACAACTGAAAAAAAATTTTCCCTCCATTGTGCATGGTGCATGATGAATACTGAAACTCTGCCTTAGGTCATTTATGCACAAACATCAACTTCCCTTTTGGTTTCTCGACACGATGCCAGAGATCTACTGATGGCCCCACTGAAGAGGCCCTCCAAGGAGCTGACTCCTGAAGATCTAGCTATTAAGGAAAACCCAGGCAGAGCAACAGCAACTTGGTTGATCAGCCTGGCACTTGGCACTTATGCGCTCAGTAGGTGAAGATGCTCTCAATGCAAATTTGGAGAATCATTACCATCAGATCACAGAGGGACCCTGAGCAAGGCGATACAAGGGTCCCAATTTATGCTTATGTGTTTGGGAGACAAAAAGAGTTCCAAGAGAGTCTCATGTTAAGATGATACAAGATATTACTCATTCCAATTAAGTAGGCATAGGACCCAAAGAAAGCTGATTTGTAAAACATTTGACTCATAATAGACAACTAGAATATTGTCATTCACATATTTATACTATTTATTCCTCAAAATTCATTTTAACAATGGAGTCCATTTTGTGTGGGCTATCTCTATGCAACTCCAAAGCAATACATTGGTGCACTTTTCACCTGCTCATGTATTTAAAGACTTTTCATTACGAGCTATCCAAAGGAGTCATAAAACTTGTGTGAAGCATCCTTTCTTAATGCAATAACATTTTAATTTATTCACAAATGAGTCTTGCACATGTGTATCTAAAGCTTAGCACCTCTGTTAATGTCCACACAATAATAAATTCTAAAATCTGTAAGATGTGTGTGTAAGTACTCATCCAGGATCAGTTATTGCCTGCTTAATTAGAACAGAAAAATACCTGTTAACAATATTTAACACTAAGTTCTTTTACAGGTTTTAAAAAAAATATGCATTATACCTGCCATCTAGAGAAGCAACATCCTCAGTTTATCCAAAGTGTTTAGGCCAGAAAGCAGTGATACGTCATAGATATTATCCCTTTTTCTATGCCTAACTCATTATGCAACTTCATTGTGTGAGCATAATGAAGAGGCTGACAATAAAGGCTTTAGTTCAGTTAAAATCCACCTGCAAAGTATATTTCATTCATACCACCTTTGTAAAATAAAAAAGAGAAACATTAATATGACTCTTCTCAAATATCCTTATCTGTAAAATGAGTGGGTTGGATTAGTTGGGCTCTATAGTCTTTACAGCTCTCAGAATTTTTGAAGCTATTCTAAAGTGTGGAAGCATAGCAACAACTCCAGGACCCCCAAATCCGGAGTCTGTCTGGAGTACCAGCAGTTGCTCTTCACAGTTATATTTGATTCCACCTCCAGGTTCTGTACGTACTAACATATTTTGCGTTGGTTCTAAAACAGTAAAAACTGGAGTTCATTTTCAGGAAGGGGCAGTGACAGAAAGGAGCAACAGCTGAAGAAGGAAAAAAACTACACAGTAGGAGAAGCACATTCTTGATCTGAGTTCTAAGCCCGTCTCCCTCAACGTTAACGTAGAAGAATCCCAGACAAGCACTCGCCTTTCTATTTGAAGACCACATTCTTTAGTCCTTCTGCCTTCGTTTCATTTCTTGCAGCGTGGTTTGCTTTTGCTGTTGGGTTGACGCCTTTGAGTTTCATGTTTCCCTTTACACTGGATTCACTTGAATCATGCTAATATTCCCCTCAGAAGCCCGCAACAGTTACACGAACACATCACACTTCCCACATTCAATTTTAACATGTTCAAAGCCACCTGGAAATTTCCCCACCCCATTTTCTAAAACCACTCAGAATGTGTAATCTCTTCTTGAATTAAGCAAGCCTGCCTTCTGGCTCCCACGTCTTTGAGTACGCTGGCACCCTGGTCGCCTCTGCATGCTCTGTCCCTCCGCCTGGTCTACGGTTTAGAGCCTTCTTGTTCTTTCTTTCCCTCTTTTTCTTTTTTCTTCCCTCCCTCTTTTTCTTCCTCTCTCTCTTCCTCTCTTTCTCTTTCTCCCCCCACCCCTTTTTCTCTCTGTTTCTTTCATTATTTTTTTTTAATTGAGTACCATTTGCCGTGTTCTGAGCCAGGTGCTGGCAACACAGAGACAAATACAAGACACTGACAATTAACACCTAACAGTTCTGGTGACTTCATTCACTCCTGCATTACTAAGCAGTTATGTACCCACAACTATTTTATTTTGCCTTTAGTCCTTCAATTCATTTGAATGTGTCCTCAATGTCCTGTGTTCTTTTGTTCTTTCCCTATGTGTCCTGAATCATTAAGTTCCCAATTGGATAAACCTGAATCTTTCCTTACATAGTATTTTCTCCCAGCACGAGAGAGTGGTGCTCTCTCATGCACTCAGGCAATGCCATTGCCTGGCTGCAAGTTGAGCAAGATGAAAATGAATAAAAAGCTACAGAGATGCAGCATTTCACCTATAGTTAGGAAAATGTGGTCTCTGAAGTTTCGTTACCTTTATTTATTTTTATTAAAGAGTCAATGCGATAACTTTCTGTGACATGTTCTGTTATTTTTTTAGTTGTGTTGATGTTCCTTTCAGCTGATCCTATAGCCCCCCTTCTCAGGAATGTCTCCGCAGTGAAAAGACAGACTGCAGAGATTGCTATATTCATGGAACCTCAAGCCAGCTATGAAGTTGCAACAAAGAAAGTGATCACCTGAAGACATCTCTCCTGCTAAGCAACACACTCAGAGGGTGCAGTTTCAGCCAGTAGAACTCTCAGAACAAGAGGCAATCTTTTCAAGAGACAGAAAAACTTAATAATGACATCTAGATTTCTAATGAGCCAAGAACTTTCCCTTCCTCGTGTGTATTCCTCTGTTTGTATTTAAATTCATGTGACATTTATTTTTTTCCTAGTACAGATATGCTTCTTAATGCACTAGTTTTAAAATCTAAAATTGCACAAATATGTTAACACTTTAAGAAACAAAATTAATGCTATAAGAAGAATGATTTTTAGCCACACAAAGAGTTTGATCTCAACAGTGACCTAAAGAATAAAAAGTACTTTTGAAATAACAAAGAAGTCAGAGGCAATTTACAGGATAAAGCAGTGGTAGAAACTCATACTGCAACATAGAAATACATTTTTTGACCTGACACTAACCAATCAACCATTGTTTTTATCAAGCAAGCTTTGTTCCGTGAGATATGGTCACTGTTTCTAAAGAGCTTAAATCTAGTATACAGAATTATGTGAACTTTTGAAAGATAAGTAATAGATCAGGTCAGTAGATGTTAAGAGCAAAAACAGAACAGAACAAAACACGATGTAAACAATGAGCTCAGAGAGGTTCTCTGTAAGGTAGGTAAAATCAGCTTATTTAAGGAAGAAATCTCACAAAAGAGAAAAATATGAGATGAATCTTGAAGGATGCTAAAAATTTAGATAAATGGGAAGAAGGAAAAAATAAGGTCCTTTAGGTGGATGTCATACAAAGCCATAGAGGAAGAAATCCACATGGTGAGTTTAGGCAATTATGAATACACACGTCTTTACCCCGGACGTTCAGTACCTCTCTGAATATATCTGGTAAAGACTTTGCACATACACCTCCCCTTTCTCACCCCAGCTGTCACCTAGAATTATAATCATATTTCTTTGCCATTAAAGCAAGTGATGATGATTGGTGATAATCTGGAGAATTTGTGATTTTTCTGTAAACCTAATAATAATCAGTATTTCCTGAGTTCTCACTATACATTGAGCATTTTGCATAATAACTCACTTAAGCCTCACAACAACTATGCAAGATGTATATTATTACTTCCATTTTACTGGCAAGAAAACTGAGGTTTAATGAGGCTAAGTGACTTGCCAAAGTGCCACATACAGTGTTCACATTCGGGATTGCAATTACGAAGCTCATGATCTAAAGCACTGTCATAATGTTGTGATCAGCGTCACAATGTCACCACGATTTTCTATATTCCTTGATATTTTTCTATGATGAACAAATAGCTATTTCATTTAATTATTACTTCAAACTTTTCAGTTTTCTGATTAAATTACACTGCAGTGATAGAATACATTTTTATTACAGATATTTTTAAAAGTGAGGAATAGAGCTTGTCAACATTTTAGGCATGCTTATTTCCAGACTTTGATAAGATTGTTCACTTTGGTTTGCATGAAATCTCAAATTCTTGAGAATAATAATAAAAAAATGGCAGGGAAGGAGAGAGAGCTTAAGGCACCTATTGCAATATCCTTTGTTACAGATGACATAAATCTATAGCCCATACATTTAGAGTGAATTAAAGAAGATCACACATTTGGGTGTGGCAGAGCAAGAACCAGAAAACAGGTTCACCAGTGACTCTCCACTCTGCTTAAATGAAATATGAACTTGAACTTGGTCAATGGCAGCATTCTATCTAGGTAACCAGGAAGCTTCATGCCTAGTGGACTGTTTCAGTTCTGTGCTTCCCATCTTGATGTGAAAAATCACTATCTCTGAACCAACATCTTTAGGTCCAGATATTGCCAATGGTCCATCCCCAAAGAACACATAATGGTTGAAGTTTTATGTGTACAATGTCTTCAGTGATATTCTTAAGTTATTTGGAATTCTTAGTTCACTTACACAAATCAGATCTTCTAATGAGCATCTTCTTAACCAACTTTATGCACTGTATATATTTGTAAGTGCTTCTGCATGAATGTCTATACATGCCTGTTTCAATAGTATGTATGTTTTTAAAAAATATTAAGTCATTTGCTATTATAATCCTCACTTATTCGTATAACTAACTTAAGAGTACCTTGGCCATAAAAGGCTAGAACTAAGGAAATCTCACTGCTTTTTCCAGCCCCTTTGCATTTGATTGGCATTTAATAATGGTTAATAAAGTGGTTAGCTGGATAACATAAAGGTTCAAAATGCAGTTCTGTCTTGAAGTAGTCAGTTAAGCGGGGTCCACCTATGCACCAACTTCTAAATGTGTGGAAGTCTCTGAATGTTTGACTGTTGTAAATTTCCACTTAGGTATCTGGCATTGTCAGATTTAGATCTCTTTACAGCTCTGGTTGTCCTGTTTTCAGAATGATTGTTGACTGTATCTCTTACATAGTTCTCATTAAGTGAGCTCATAAATAAACAGGGTTGTTTAAAGAGTAGCCAAGCACAAAGTGTGACTTTGTTGACATTTTATAAGACTCTGTCATATGTCCCAAACCCCCAATAAAAGCAATATTGCATCATCTGTGCACTTGTGTTGATTTTTTAGAACATCATGATCTCATAATTTGTTTGTTTTCTCTAGTATATATCAAAGCTAGTTTTAGGATCCACGAGGAGCAAATAATGTAATATGAAAGGAAAATTTAAATTTCAGGGACAATTTCTGAATGATTACATGTTACCTTTAAACAAATGGCACTATCACCTACTGAAGACAGAAACCAAGGTGTGGTCCTTGTCTCTTCCCTTTCCATCTGCCATGGCCAATCACTCAGGTAATCCTTTCGACTTTACTTTGTGTTTTTCAAATATTTCTACTTCCTTCCCTCTCTGTGCTATTTTAGTAAAGACAACCCTCATTTCTCACCTGGACAACTGCATCATATCTCCAGTTTTCCCCTTCACACTGCCAAGTAACAGCCAGCGGAATTTCTCTAAACCACAAATATGATCATATTATTCCATTATTTCAAACTCCTTACTGGTTTCCCATTGTGCTTGAAATGTCACAACACCTAACACCTTTTATATCCTGGATCCTGGCTCTAACCGTCTTCTCTGGATTCATCACGTTTCTCTGTCTCTTTGCTTTTCTGAGCTCTAGCCATCCATGCTTGCCTTTTCTTAATGTTCCTTTATCTTCTGGGATTTCTCACACACTTAGCCTTCTGCCTATTACTCTCTTTGCTCTTCCTTCTAATCTCATCTAGAAGTCATGTCCTCTAGGAAGTCTTCACCCCAGCCCTCTACCACCCAGGACTGGCTTTCCCATCTAGGTGCTTTCAAGGCATTCTGTGCTTGCCTCTTGTTAGGACTTATCACCCAATATTGTGATCATTTATGGATCCACCCCCTCTTTTTGAATACGAGATTCTAGAGCTGCACTGTTCAATAAGGTAGCCACTCATTGTATGTGGCTATTTCAGTTTAAATTAATTAATATTAAGTAAAGTTAAAAATGAAGTTCCTCAATTGCACTGGCCACATCTCAAGTGCTCAATAGTCACATGCAATAGTAACCACCCTACAAAACAGCACAGATAGAGAACACTTCCATCATCGAGAAAATGCTATTGGACAATGCAGTCCTAGAAGATAAGTACTTGTTTCACTTTTCATTTCATCCTCTTGCCTTGCAGTCTTTCTTAACTGGGGTTTATCATCTGAACCACAGAGCACACAAACATAATTTGAATGACTATTTTCTCAATTCTTCTGTGGACAATATATAACATATACTATATGAAAAGGAAGGAAGTTAGTTTATTACATGTAAAGATACCCAGAGATTAGGGTTCAATTCTAGCATAAAACCCTGGTTGACAAGGTCTACAATAGGCTATCATAGTGCTTGGCACAGTATATGTACTTCATAAACATCTGCTGAATGAATGACAGCTCTGGATACCTAGAGACATTTAGTTTTATTTATTTTCACCTAGATGTGTAGAGTCATGTAGGTGACATATCTTTAGATTCCAAAGGGCCCCTTCTCTAGAGGAAATGGTGATAGATGATTTTCTTACTTTCATCCCAAGGACAGGTGAATTGTATCACTGTGATAGGATTACTTATTTAATTTTTCCTCCATGTTTACACGGGCAAACAAATAAAGAAAATTGAGCTCTTCAGTGAATGAGATCAAAATGAAAATGATCAGAGTAAATACCAGATTTGATAAGCCCTATTTATTTTAGGGATTAGCCAAAGTTCACTAAAAATATTAATTTTTTATTGAGGACCTACTATGTGCCAGACACTTTGTTAGGACCTGAGATTATAGGAGGTGATGGGATAGACAAAATTCTTGCATTCATAGTGACAATATTAACATAATTATTTCAGTTCCTCCTGCATTGTACTCAAAGCGAGAATCCTCAACCTCAGCTGCACATTGTAACTACCTAGGGAGTTTTAAAAATACTGATACCTGGGTTCCTCCTCAAAAGATTCTGATTTAATTGGTGTAGAGTGTGGGCTGGTAATTGGAATATTTTTAAAGCACCCCTGGAGATTGGAATGTCAAGCCAAAGTTGAAAACTATTGACCTATGGGGACATAATCTTGGCATGAGCTCAGAAAACCAAGAGCTTTTGGTATTGAGAGTTGATAGCACATTAGAACCAAAATGAAGCTTTAAAAATCATCTGCCAACCACAGCTTTATTTTATGTTTTATTCCTCAGAATATAAACCAATACTTAAGTCACTGAGTTGTCCAGGTCAAACAGTCAGTTTATGATGAGATGATACCTGACCTCAGGTTTCTGATTTTAACCCAATACTTTTCTTGTCACACTAAACTGTCTCAGAGAAATGGAAGATATAATTGTCTTCAAATTAAGAGACAAACAACATCGACTGTGGTCATAATTTTTTTAAAGTAAGAACTGAATCTGGATCAATTTGACTCCCATATGCTCAAATATTTCTGCTAATCAAATGTGAGCACTATAGAGTCTTTTTGTTAACATGCAACTTCTTTTTTGAAAGATATGCACTGTACATACATGAAACTGTAAAGAGGGAGATCAGTTTCCTGGGAATCCTAGCAGCATTCTTACAAATTCAAAACTCAATATATACATGTTGAACTCTACAGATAACTAGGAAGGATATCTTACTTTTAAACTTGAGTTACTCAATAGCAGAAATGGTAGTGGGAAGAGAAAATAAAAGAGTGCTCTGTGCTCCCATGTTCTCTGTCCCTGCCCACCTTATTATATGACATTCCATTCAGTTTAACATTTTACAGTATAGGTAAAAATTGCCAGTCTCTCCCCATGAGAAAAGCTGACTTTGAAAAATACCTACTATAAAAAAATGGGTACATCTCTTAGCTACCACCATGCCCCACTTTTAGATTCTACTCATAGATCAAGAGAATCCAGGTACTATTAAGTCATCTAGTCCACTCTTCTTCATCCACGTGAGACCACATAGAGAAAACGTGCCTTCCACTTTTTCAAGGCATCAGAATAAAACTAAAGTTCACATACTTCCCTCAAAGTGCATTTCATCATTTGAGAGTCTACACAGTTGGGAAATTCTTTGGTATTTCTATTCCAAATCCCTCACGCTGTAGTTTAATCCCATTTTCTCTTGTTCCCTGTGGAGAGAAGGAACAGCTGGCTTCCATTCTCTCTAAACTCAATCTCTTCGTGTCCTTACAGACACCTACCTCTCAGCCTTCTCTTCTCTGAAATAAATAATAACAGTTCCCATCAGGAAAATGTCTCTCTTGAATTGTGCATATTCACTGCCATATCACATACATTCACGCTCATCACATAATGTTCAGAATTAAAACAAGCCAAAGCCAAGAGCAAAAAAAGCAAATGTATCATTGTTTTCATGAATGAAATTACAGATCCAGTAATAGACACAGAATAAATATCTGGGAATGATAATCTTCCAATAATGATGTGCCAAAATTATCATAATTTCTTTTAGAAAGTATAGACAATCTGTTGTTTTTGGAGAGATGAATTAAAAATGAAATGATTAGGTTTTAATTTCCTTTATGCAAGTTTTCCCCACGCCCTGCAATGGAATATTCCATTCAGCATTCCACAGCAGGAGCCACCAATGCTTTGATAAAAATAGATACAGTATTGGAACATTCAGTCAATGGAGTAATCCAATTGTCTGAACATTCTTTTCTGCTTTGTCATTTACATTTTAATAAATCCCAGAACATGTCAAGCTGTATTCAGTTCTACCAAGTGTAGCTAACCACACGCAGTTATATGATGCAGTGAGAGAATCATAGCATGCAACTCCTATAATGCATCAACATTTGGTTTGTGTATATTTTTAGGTTCATACATTTTAAATAAGGATACTCTGAAAAATGAAAAATTGATATTTTACAAAATCTTTGCCTTATCATGATGCTGTTACTATATTCAGCTTTCATAAGGGCAGCTGTGGGGAAGGGGTGTTCTATTTGATTGATCTAGGAATGCTGGCATCTGTTAACTCCAAGGACAATACTATATATAGCCAGCAAAAATGTGGAATGTTCAATTATCATCTTATGCCTTTTTCTTTGCCAGTTTACTGTCCCTCCATTCAGGAGGATCAGATAATCACATTTTAAAGTCAGTCATTTGACATTCCATAATGACAAGATTTCAGGCAAGCCAGTCTTACAAGATAGTGTGTGTGTGCATGCGTGAGTAATTATTATTAACCTGTAGGCATAATTTAATCCATGCATATATTGGCCACCAACTGTTTCAGCTCTTTGAGAGATTTGTTATCCTGGCTTGAAAGAGCCCACTGAATTTTTACAATGTGGTAGAGCTGTAATGAAGATGGAGTGAGCCTTAGCATGTTAAGGATCCCTAAAGGGCAGGTATATGCTTAGAGAGGAGGGTTGTCCAAGGATAAGACTATTCAGATTAGTCTCTACTAGTAAAAACCACAGGGAACACGAGGCTTAAACTTAGCTCTGGTTATGTCCTTTGTATGTGATTAGCTAAGTTGCTTAAGTAAGCCCATCAGAAAATTCCCACTTTAGGCTCTTCCTTTCTACTTTTTGAAGTTATCCCTTGGGATAGTAACCACCTAAAGACCAGGGTTACTTCCTGTCATCAGGTAAATCTGATTAGTGTTAAACTTGTGATAAATTCAAGAACTAAAATGAATCATAAAAAATTAGTTTCTTTTTTTCTGGTACTTAGAGAAGTTTAAATGCTTGCCACAAGGATTGTGAGCAGGAGACATATTACTATACAGGTACTGTGTTAGGAGAGTGATCTCATAGCTTACCAGTAGCGGATGGAGAAAACCAAAACTACAGTGGCATTGTAGTGCACGAGCAAGGTCATCGGCATTTCTTGATTCCTTGGGTTTTCTCTCACTCTGCTCGTAGTGTGATAACTGGTAGATTTGGTGGAAAAATAGGACCCAGCCAATAGCAGAAGGTTTGCAGTATCTTGAAGACCTCTAGGGAAGGACCTCTACAACTTCCCCGTCCACTTAGAGTACCATCAACACTTCACTCATAGAGCACTACGGTGATTGTAGAATAGTGGGTTGTGACTTCAGATGACACTCAATGAGCTTGAGTTAATCAACTAATCATCTCAATCAACATTATGGAGGATTTGGGGAGGTATGTCAGATAATGAAGATCAAGGGTCATATGTTGAAGGTTTCATTTTCAGGAATCAAACATCCCATATTACAGATCAAATTCTATTGATAACTATTTCCTTTGAAATGTCCGGATTTGTGTCAGCTCTTCCGTAAAATGAGAGACATGGTGGTTGCCTTGTCTCTACTTGACAAAGATATTGAAAGTAAATATGGTTAAGGTTTTGAGTAGGCCCTTAAATTAAACGCCACTGGCTTTTAAAAACCCAGGTTAATAGAGAGGAGCAGGGATGCAGGTGTGATAAAAAATGGATGTTTTTTCAGATGTGCTTCAGATGTTTGCTTCAGCCAGATTTCCTTTTTAATTCTAGTTTCATAGATTTTCAATGATGAAGAAGCCACAAAGGCCATCTAGACCAATTTCCATCTTTTGCTTGAATTTTCTGTGCTAGTTTATAACAGACCACCTCCTTGATCAGTAATTTAATTTTTGGACAACTCAGATGTTTTTAATACTTCTTCCTAACACTGAGTTACAAAGGCCTCTTCTGTTATTCCGTATTTCACCCTTCAGATGTATAGTATAAGTCTGATCTCTTTTCTATTTGTCAGTCCTACAGATATGAGTATTTAAAGGAAGAAATCATCCTAACTAAGATATCTGATATATTGGATATTTCTCTCAAAGTCATCTTATTCACATGTCAGACTCAGACTTTCTCAAAGGAGATCATAAGAAACCTCGTCATGTGACTTGTTGAAATTAGGATTCCAAATGTCATTCCCCCCAACTATCAGTCTAATACCTCTAAAGGAAAGAAGTGAAGTTAGTCTGGCATGGTTGGTTTTATTTGTTTGTTTGATGTGGTCTCATATTTACATTTTTTTTTTCTTACCAATCACTGATGCTAGGAAGCAGCCATTTAGATAAATGATGAATGGCAAGGAAAAGTTGGTCTGGGATTAACATTTCGCTTCAGGTAATCAAAAGAGGGAATATTTTATATGAGCGTAATTGAGATCACTCTTGCACATATGAATGTGTTCAATAACTGGATTCTTCTCTTTCTTGTTATCTCTTTGGGTTGATAAATAACCCTCCTTAAAAGAAGAGATTTAGGATAAGTGGCATTGGAGATCTTTCTGTCCACTGTAAGGATATTCATGTGTTTATACATCCTTGTATTCATCTATCCCCCAAAATAGAATAAAAGTAAATATAATTAAAAAATACATTTGGGGGGCTCCTCACTATAGTAACAATTACTCTGAGAGGAGAGCGAGTTATGTAAGGTGGGCATGGTCTGACACCTATTCAAGGGATTTCGTTACCCAAGTTCCTAAAGAAACACATAATAAGGCATTTCAACTCAATTCAAATTCTTCAAATGAATTGAAATTCATGAGACAGCAGTCCCACAGTCTGGCCCCAGAGGACAGAATTCTTATGTGGGCTCCAGTGTACTATGCTTCCGGATGCTAATGTTACCTGAAAACATTGAAAGCCCCTTTTTATCCTTTCTCTCACTCCTTCTGTGCTGAGACTTGGTCATTCTTTCTCTGTATTCCATGTGCTTTCACTTTTTTCTTTTTTCTTTCTCCTTTCCCCTTTCCTCCTTTTTTCCCTCCCTTCCTCCCTCCCTCCTTCCATTCCTTCCACCTCCCTTCCTTTTCTTTTTTCTCTCCTTCCTTCCATCCTTTCTTCCTTCCTTTCTCCCTTCTTCCTTTCCTCCCCTTTTCCCTCTTTCTTTCTTCCTTCCTTTTTTTCTTTCCTTTTCTTGCTGGCATTTCACCTCTATTTGTTTACATATTTTCTGAAAAGTCACAGCTCTTTCCACTGACTATGAACTATTTACGAGCCATTGCTGCTTGAGCTTGGTGTATATGTGTGGCTTTATTTCTCATGCTACTACCGTCCCTTTAAGACTTCATCACTGAGTAAACTGTGTTAAAATTTTATCTGAGGATACAACCACATGTAGAAAGTAATATGGGTTCTTTATTCAGAGAGCGGGGGAAGAGAGAGAGAGAGAGAGAGAGAGAGAGAGAGAGAGAGAGAGAGAGAGAGAGAGAAAGGAAGGAAAGAGCCCTCCTTGGATGGTTCCTGTGCTGCATTTTTCCCTGAGTTACTGGCACATTTTGCTCATTTGCTATCTTATATCTTTAACAGGGGAGAAGATTAAGCATTTAATGATCTACAGAACCTTTCTTTTCTGTTCCAATGGTTAACACAATTCACTTTCAGTATTTTCCTCGTGACTACCACTCATATTCACTAAGTGTTTCTTAAACTGGACTGTGCGTCAGAATCACCTTGGAGAGCCATGTTAAGCCACAGATTGCTGGGTCCCATCCCCAGAATTTCTGATTCAGTGGGTATAGGACAGAGACCTAGGATGGCATTTCTAACAAGTTCACAGGGGCTGCTGTTTCTCTAGATCCTGGGACCACACTTCGAAAACCACCGCTCTAGTTCTAAACTATTATTTCATCCTCGTCAACCATTTTTTCAATAGGATAAATAATTTCAGTTCTTTTAGCCTTCTTTAATAACATCTATTTCCAGAACTCTTAATCTTCAGGGTGGCTTTTCTTTGAACTGTTTCCAAATCCATGTTTAGCTGGAAGGCTAGAATTGGATACAGGGCTGCAGCTAATTCTGACTTAATAAAAATAACAACCCCTTATATTTCTATGATGTAAGTCTCCCAAAAGATTAGAACAGCACTTTCTTATCTGTATCTTGTTTGTTTGCCTAATATCCATGTGATATTATCTCATTTTGGTAAAGGAGACATTTGGGGGAAAAGATATTGAGCAAGTACCATGAAGATATGCAGGGCAAGACTTGAACTCAGATTTCTTGATTTCTAGTTTACAATTCTATCTGAATTATTGGAGAATATATTTAATTTTTAAAATCCAAAGTATAGTTTAGCTCATTGAATCAACGTGAACTGCTTTAATCTATTAATACACTGCTTAAAAAAAAAAGAAAATTGCTTGATTTTGAGTCCAAGTTGTTACTGGCTGTGCAGATATAAACTAAGCATAATTCTACTCAAACAATATGGAAATCTAAAACTCTTTTATATGGAAGTTTATTTCTATGATCACAAGTAATATCTTTACGTTGTGATCCCTCTATGGCTTTCAGTGTAGTAAACATATTAATTTGGGTGCAAATTTTACCTTCTGTAGTAAAATAGCCTTCTACTTTATTTTACAGATTAGTTATGACACGATTTTATTTTTTTCCAACCTTACTATTCACAAGATAATTAGGAATTTCTACATTTATCATTTACCTGATTTTATATATGTTTCCAAAAACAAAAGGGAGAAAGAGAGATTAGAGAGAAAGAGTTTGTCAACTTACCAATTTTATTATTTATATTATCTCAAAGTCCTTTATCTCCTTAAGCCCCATGGTCCACTCTCTGCTTTTCTTACATCCTTTCTGGATTTCCCATCATGACAAAATGAAGAGTCTGACAGCTTATAAAACCATAAAGCTGGATTAGATAGGTTTTTAAGGGTCCTATTGTTTGCCCTTAAACCATTGTTGCAAAAGTGAAAGTCTCCAACTGTTCGTCTGACACACAAATTGTCATTAGCAAGGTATTAGAAGGAATCTCATTTATTACCACCAAGGAAATAAATAACACCAATGGACTGAGTGTCTTTCATCCAAATTAGACTAACCAAATCAATTCAAATCATTAGAATACATTATATCCAATTATATATAAATCTGCCTTGTAAATAACCACTTACCTGCTTGCCCACAGCAATGTAATGCTTTATGCTAAACCAACAATTTAAAAATTATAGAATCGACTGGTATAATATTTTAATAGGTTTTTACTTAGTTTGTACTTAATTCTTTCAATAACCATTCATTCAGGACCTACTACATCCTGGGAATACAAAGATGAATAATATATGGTCCTGGTTCTCAAAGCACTCACCAAGTAAGGGTAAACAGACGTGTAAAGAAATGGTGCCCCTAAAAAGCATTCAATCACAGCAAAATTGATGGTGTGGGTTTCTGCCTGATTCAGGCATATGTTCCCATAGTGGGAGAAGAAATGAAGAGACTGGGGAAAATATCTAGAGAAAAGTAAAAGGTGGAAATATGAGAGAGACTGCAAAAAGGGTTATGCCCAATGCCTTCCAATGACCTTTTCTAGTAAGGGCAGCTTTTAGGTTAAGCAAAACATTCGGAGGAAGGTGGGCCTGTGCAGGAATGATGAACATTGTTTTCCAAAGTCAAATAGAAATGGCTCTCTGATTATCCAGAAGGATGAGTTATCTGTGATCCTATTCTGTCTGTTCTTATAGATAATTATGCCAAGTACATTAAAAACATATTTGCAGACAAATCACTAGCAATGGGAAACCATTCACATTCTTTGAATTATGTTTCTGTCCCTAAGACAGTCCATTTACTTAGGTAATAATACTTTCATTCCTTTATATCACAACATGGCTTGAGTGACCCACATGTAGCCGACCGCATATGTCAAAGATTCACATGGGTCAACCCACCCATTCTTTAAATAACGTCCTTGTCCCTACTGAACAATGGTATTTTCTAGGTTGCTAGCTGGACTTAGGTTGAACTGCCTGAGATTACGGGACAAGGTGAGGAGAGACACGAGTTTGTGGAGTAGAAACTAACTGGTTTATGTGGGGATTGAACTACAACCTCAGAAGCACCAAGTCCAATTCAGCTGATTATAGAGTCATATAATGAGCAAGGAGATTATCTTCTTGGTTTCAGTCTTTCAATATCTTCTTTTAAAAGACACAATCCCAACCCAACATGTTAATTGTGATTAAATGCTGATTTTTGAGACCCCCAAGGTGGGTTGCAGAGGCCTTCTCTTCTTAAGAGAGGAGAGATTCTGCAGTCTGTGAGGTGTCCAGTGTATCACATGTACAGCCAAGTTAACCATAGCAATGCAATGATTATCCTTTTACAGCCAGCACCAAGAAAAAATTAAGTAGCTTCTGAACCCTGAAAGGAAGTCATGCAAAAAACAAGTTACCTTCCTCCTGAGTCACTCACTTTTATCTTTTTTTTTAACATAACTTGTTTTCATGTTTAGCCCTACTCATCATCCCACCTTCTCCAAGATATTTTGCAACGACTATAGATAGCCCTATTACTAACTAATAACCATGAGCAAACAATTCACCTTTTAATTTGATTTTTTCAGTTTTCACATTCTGTTATCAGGAACTTTTCAAGGTTTGGTATCAGGTCCTGACTACTGGCATTTCTTGTTTGTGTGGCCAGTTTGGAATCGAGGCATCTCTAAATTCTCATTGGCCGGTTTTCTATGGTTCTAATGCCAGTCAGCAGTACCCATTCACAGAAGCATGGGATGAGGAAATCATGCTGGCAGTGGGGAAGTCTCTCGCATGCTTTTTATTTTGTATGTTGCTTGTAATCCCCTTTTCTTGCATCTGGCTAAATATCTGACCACCTGAAGTTCAATGAATATTGAAGAGCAAATGTCCCAAATATATGCACATTTTCATTGTTTAATTGATGTACTTGACTTCTCTGGGAATAACATGTTTGCACTCCCAGTGACTGTGTGAGGCTGGGAGCTATTTATCAGGAGCCAACAGAGGCTCTTGTGCAATTGAGGCCCTAGTTGAGCCTCGCTTGTGAAGTTGGATAGAATTTTCTCCAGCATTCTCCCACTGGGTAGTGCCTCTGCCCATCCTTTCACTCTATCAAACATCTCCTCCCCACAGAGCCTCAGGCTCAGCTCTCTGTACTTATTAGAGAATAACTGATAGATTAATCCTTCTTTAAGGTATTATTTAATAAGGTGGACTCCTCCCATGGGTATTAGTGCTTTAATAAAGGAACCTTAAAGACTGAAGAGACTTAACAGCTTAGAGAAGGATTCTCCCATGATAGATATTTTTGACACTATGGCAAACTTGTAGGGGTGAAGGGAGGAACCCAGGCAAATCACTTTTATTCATGTGTCTTAACACTACTTGTCTGGGAAATACTGTTAAGCAGATGAAGCCTATCTTTTGTACCCACACCTTTTACTTTCTACTTTGCACACAGTAATCTGGACACTCAGTACCCTCCTGTCTTTCCCCCTGCCTTCAAGTCCAAATCCACTGATGTTTCATTGTGATGTGCCCAGAAATGGGTTCTCTCTCCATCATCATCTCTCTCCATCATCTCCGTGTCTCCATCATTGTTGTGCCAGCAGAGCTAGATAAGTTCATTCTATCCCCACAAGGAAGACCAGGAAATACACTGCTTTTTTGGAATGTATATGAAGTCTCTTAGAGCCCAAGAATATCACCTTGTCTTCTGAAAAGTTCACTGCAGATATGAAATCATGCATGCAGTGCCTCAGAGTTCTTGATGCACCATCTCCCTTTGCTTTTTTAATTCTTCAGATTCCAACCACTGGAAGGGACCTTAGAGGTAATCTATACAACCCCACTTGTCTTCTCCTTCTTCTTCAAGTGTCACCTTCAGCCATCCCATTTATTTTCATAAGTTCAACTACAACTATGTTTACAACAAACCAGCCAGACCCAAAGATGCAGAGACTGACCCCAACCCCTTGCATTTAATTCCATGTAACCCCTACTCTTCTTTACTTTTGCCACTCCATAGATTCAAAGAGCAATAACATTACATTAGTCATGGACCCAGATACAGACATGCATATTCTCATGAAAGGCCAGGTTGAGATTTCCTTTTAGTCCAAATTCTTGCCTTAAATTCTTAATGCAGAAAGTTTAACTACAAACCAAAGACACCTATAGGTTAAAGGTTTATAGGATTTCTTTGAGATATTCAAGATGTAGATGGTTTATTATTCACTTATTGAGCTATTTCTCCCCCCTCAGCCTTATCTTTTCCCTCCTTTATTAGGTTTTTCCCTAGACTATCCATCTTACTCTGTGCCTACTTTGTTTTCAACATGCACTCAAAATTACTAGCACAAATGCTAGACTACTTCCCATCTTCACATAGTTCTAGAAACATCTGATTGCAGGGTAAAATGTCTTTAATGGCCATTCTGCTCAGTCCCCTGCAGTCAAGTCAGGACTCTGCCCATGAATGACAACTGCTATCATCATTTCATATCTGAATAAAAACATTGATTCTTCAAGGAAGCCTTCTCTGACCTCCCCTCAATTATAGCCTGTCCCTTTGTGTTCTTGTAACTTTCTGTAATGTTTTTCTTTATACCATTCATGGTTTGTAATTACATATTTGGGTGATGATTTGATAAATTCATGCCCCTCCCATAGGACTGTGAGCTCCAGAGAGGGGAGATATATATGTTTCTGTCATCACTGTACATCTACCTCTCAGTTCATGCCTGGCTCATGATAGGTACAGATAAGTGCTAATTCACATTTATTATTATCAGTAATACTGACTTTTATGATCAGCCATGTCTTTATTATGAAACCAAACATGACTATAGGTAAGAGATTTGTGGATATACATTTTCCTTCACTCATTTATTCATTTATTCTATACAGCCGTCAAATATAATAACAAATATATATCACATGAATACTATGTTTTAGCCCATTTTCAAGCAAACAAGGGTGAAACAGTTAAAAACCCTACCTTTTGAAGGAACTTGTTGTTGTTGGGGGAGAAAAGGCAGATACATACATGATTCTAATACAAAGTAGAAACCATTAAGTGCCTGAGAGAGCTGGAGAGCACGTACAGCCGGGAGGACTGGGGAAAGCTTCACAGAGGAAGTAGCCTTTAGCTGAGACCTGAAGGTTACAGAGAACTAGGCCAGTGGAGATGGGAAAGAATAGTGTTATAGATAGAGGGAAAAGTGAGACCAGAAGTTTATGTCTTTATCCCTAGAGCGCCATGTGCACGTATAGGAAACAGTCAATATTTTAGTGATCCCGAAAGGGAGATAATGCCCAAAGAGGGAAAAGTGAGACCAGAAGTTTATGTCTTTATCCCTAGAGCTCCATGTGCACGTATAGGAAACAGTCAATATTTTAGTGATCCCGAAAGGGAGATAATGCCCAAAATTGAAGACTGAAAGCAGGTCCTTGAAGAACTTGGATGTTGGTTGCAGGAGCTTAAATTTTTATTCTTAGGCCAGTGTGTGCTCATTGGTGGCCTGTGAGAATGAAGACCTCATCTGAATTGTAAGTTTGAAAGATTAATTTAGTGTAACTGTGTGATGGGTTAAGTTGGCCGTTGTGTTGATCTGATCTTGGTGATTCACATCTCTGATGTTTGTGCCCCAATCCCTTAGGGTCCAAGGGTGGGGACTCCAACCCTGCTGCCCTGGCCTGGGCTCAGCTGCTAAGTTTCCCTGATATTCGCTGCCTGAAATTTGAAACTCTGCTTATCATTTGCGTAGTCTCAATTGACGTGTTTCATCTTGGTCTCTTTCAATAAATGGACAACTTGTAATGCATCCTTCAAGTCAGGTCTTCATAATATCATTTTTCAGATTAGGAAACAGGCTTGTATGTGGCAGAACCGATTTTTGAACCCAGGTATTCTGATCCCAGGTCTGGAGCACTCATCTGTCATGAGTTCACAACCTCCCTTAACTTTAATAAAAATAAGGAGAGTGAGTGAATACAAATCCAACCACAGTAGTTCAAATTTATTGAGTCCTTTCTATGTGCAGACCCTATTCTAAGTGCTTTTATATGTATTGAATCACTTTATGACCACAAAAATTTTGCAAAGTAGGTATTATTATTATCCCCCTTTTACAGATGAGGAAATTGTGATAGGGGAAATTAAGTAATGTGTTCAGTTACACAGATATTAAGCAGAGCTGGATAGAAACCTTGACATCTGTCTTTCGAGCCTATGCTGTTCTACTATGCTACTGCCTCCTAAGTTAAGGGATATATATATAAGAGTGCACCTGTTCATTGTCCCATATACAGTAGATGCACAATAAATGTTGCCTGAATGTCAGTTCCATCTTTGATCTCAACTACTGCTGTGTGCATCCCACTTGTCCTGTGCCTCAGACCAATATTGCTGTCTGTGACTTGTTCTCCAGATGCTCAAACACAAGTGTTCATCCCTAGATTAATGGCTCTACTGCTGTGCATTTATGTTTGGTCCTTCACACTCTGCTACCCCAGGGGTCTATATGCACTTTCCATTTTGGTCTTCTCCACCAAATTCAGCCTTCCCTGACCTAGTTAATTACAGATGGCATTTGCTTTTCTGTACTTGCAACAGACATAGCTTTCAGAATGGGTTCATATAACCCACTTTCTGGAGAATGAGCTTTCTATAAACCTATAAATCTTCTACCAGCATCATATGGGCTTCCAAAGACTATCAAGAGAGATCTTTTGGATTGGCAAGCAATTCACCAAAAATTTATCAAAAGAGATCATATTTAAAAAGAGAAAGCTAATAATGGCTGCATATCTCCTGTGTTATATCAGGCACTATGCATTTTCATGTGTGTCTTAAGCGGGAGTCACACAGTTATGTGAAGAGTTATCATCCCATTTTACCAAGAAGAAAGGTGCACATGGTCACAACTAGCAAGTGGTAGAACTACAATACAAATACAGGTGTGTCTGACTTCAAAGCTCACACATTTGATTAACAAATATTTACTAAGTGCCTACTATGAGCCAAGCACTCTGTTAGGCTCTGGGGATATGTCAGCCAAGTAAGACAGCCATAACCCCTGCCTGTAATGAGCTCACATCCAGAAAGTACAGGTAACTGCATTAATGAATGCTGAGATGAAGGAAAAGCAATCAATGTGTTCCTTCTTTGAATTCCAAACGTGTTAAAAAGTACAATCTTCAACTTTTTTTAGAAATGTATACCACATTTAATGAAGCACTTATCCCCTTTCCTCTAATCTTCGATTACCATCTTTTTACTCTAAATTACTAAGGAGTTATTTGAACAGCTGAGGGTCCTAATGGTATGTAAAGCACCATGATATCTACTGTTGGAAATTTTAAAACATAAACAGGTATGGTCTTAGGCCTATAGAAGTTTACACAGAATTGGCAATGGTAATTTTCAATATATGTGCTAGAAAATTTTAGGAAAAGCTTGTGAGAGGGTCAATTTCAGTGCACTAAGCTCCCTTTGCATGAGCGGTCAGGACACCCCGGGTAGCATGGGACAGTACTTGGCAATGGCAGCATCAAGCTGTGGGCGGTGAGAGAGCTTGTGCCCTGGTCTTGTTTACAATCTGTCTGAGGCTTCTTGAGCTCAGCCCAGCCAGATGGACTCTTCCTCTCAAATATCAGACCTGATCTTTTCAAATAAAACAGTACAAAGCACATTAAAAGCTTTGATCCAACTGTTTACTTTGCATTTGTGTGTGTTGGGGGAAATGGGGACAAAGGAAGGATTTATTAGGCCTTGCTGTGGGTGGCCATGCAACCACTGGGCACGTGAGGGGAAAACTGGGAGTGCTCTGTGCCGACACATACTGGATATGTGACAACACCTGGACACCTCTATGTTCCCGCTAGCTTCCGTGGACTTGCTCTGTGGGTCTCTTCTACATTTCAGTCTTCTCGCTGTAATGGGCAAGCTCCTAAGATAGGAGCCCTTAGCTGGCCAGTCCTTTTCTCTGCCTCAGGGCACATGGGATCAGATACCTTTCTTTAGGATTCTCCTGGAAAAGAAGTTTCTCAACATCTCTGGGTGACACCATCTTCCCTTTCCATGAGCACGCGGTACTTTCAAAGCATTCACATAGAGTAACTTATTTAATTCATATCATTCTGAAACAGGTGGTTGTGTTGCACATTCTCTCTCTTTCACACACACACACACACACACGCACACACGCACACACTATACAGACATCTCTACCACACAGATTAGAATCACACACACACACACACACACACACACACACGCACACACGCACACACTATACAGACATCTCTACCACACAGATTAGAAAACTGAGTATTTTAATTACAGGGAGGAAGAATCTTTAACTGACTTCTACTATGTATCAGATACTTTCAACAGATGATCTCATGAATCCTCTCATTCCTATGAAGTACGTAAGATTTGCCCATTTTAGAGATAAAATCACTGAAGCTCAGAGAGATTAAAAACTCTCTGTCTCATTCATACTAGGTGAAGATACCTATTATTATATTACCAAAGGGGTGGAGCTAAGATTCAAATTCAAATTCCAAGATCTGTTTGGCCTGCTACTGTCCTGTGCTTATTGGCCCCAAGTTGCACAAAGCTGAGCTCCTCACAGAATGTCTGCCCTCTAACTTCCAGGGCAGTGTTCTTTGCTTTACCAAACATCCAATGTAAAGAGACTATTGCTCTCAGAAAATACTCTTTTATGTCTGCTTTCTTTTTTATTTGTGTTCAGTAGAGGCAGAAAACATCTCAAAGAAAAGCTGCAGTAAAGGTTTTGAGATCAGTAAATGAAGAAAATTATATGGGTAGAATATGCAATGTTCTGAATAAGAATTCAGGAACCTTCTTATCCTTAGGAATGGGGAGATAGCAAAACATTGCAGCTTTCTTTTAGCTCAACAGAAGAGCAACTCTGATTACTTAGTAAATACAGTGATGGAATCTATAGAATCCATGAGTGTTAATATAGAATTGTCTTCTTATTGCTCAGCTCCAGTTCCCCCTTCCCTTGCTCCCCCCCCAACCCCCGGCTCTCCAATCAACCTGCTCCCAGATAAAACTGTTGCACATTAAGCCTTTGGTCTCTGGACTGTTCAGGGATGGGCACTAGAGAGGAAAGGAATTTAGAAATTCCAGTAGACACAATACATAAAGCTTAGTAAACTGCAGTGTTTAATGAAATTAAATGCCTCTTTCAAAAAAATCAGTTCTTCCTAGATTTCATAAACAAAGGAGGCATTTTGGAGAATAAAGATAAGACGTGACTCTTTCATGTTTATCAAATAATATTTAAAGATATCTAGTCAGGGTGTGTGTGCGTGTGAGAGAGACAGAGAAAGACAAAGACTACGTACAGTAATTTTAATTGCTTGTAATCTAACTTGCCTTTTTGTTCCCTTTTTCTTCCTTTCTTTCTTTTCTTTTTTTTTGTATCAGTTAATCTGTTGGCTACATTTTCAGCTTTTCTTTGCTTCTGGTTTCATTTTCAGATGAAAAAATGCTAGGCACACAGTGCTGCTGTCTGGTTGCCATGGCGACCACAGCCTATTATCCTGCCTTGTCATTCATCAAGAAAGAATTACACTTGACAGAGGCAGAGGAAAATGCCTGCAGTCTGCAGCAAAGGAGGGGAAAAAGCTTTTCTTGTGTTCTATGTATGTAAAAGGTCTTTAATGCCCGTTTAGTTACATGTTTTATTTAACATTATTTATTACTTGTAACGACAATAATTGATACCTGTAAAAATACATCCCCTCCTCCCAACGTATTTAACTTGCAATTTGTCCATTTGCTTTGCTTTTCCATTTCAGACCTATACCTAGTGTTGCACCCCCAACCTCCACCACCACAATCACTTCCTCCACTCCCGTAAACCAGCCAAAGGATTTCATTCTCCACGGAGAACGGCTACTGTAAAGGTAGCTAAACAAGCCAGTTTTGCTTCCTAAAATGGTGCTTTATTATCAACAGTTCTGTTGTCCTGCTGTTCCGAAAATTAATAAGTGTGATATGATACATAATCAATGAATAATTGAATATAACTTTTGATCAAATTATTTCTCCAAGTGTGCAATGGTATGAAATATAGCATTAGTAAACTAATGTAAAACTATAGCAATCTTTCCATTAGATAATTGAATATAAAATCATGAATGCTTTTTACAAATTTGGATCCATCCCAAATCTATTGTTCTTCAAAGCCAAGAAAAGGTAATTACCTGTTATTTGACCATTCCTCATCATGGCTATTTAAATTAACCCAAATTATTTCCAAAAGTAAATGGTCTAATAAGTTTTGTATGTTTAAACACCTAGCATTTTGTTTACTATTTTTTTTTTGTCTTGTATTTTCGATCTCAATATCTATATCTGGTGGACCATTTTAAACAACTTTGCTCTGCTCGTTGCTCTGCTTTGCTCTCCTTGAATTGGTTGGTTTCCTTGTTAGCATGGAGAATGCATTTGTAACATGGGCAGTATTTTAAATCGAGATCCTCTGAGAATGTTTATTGAATATCTGTTTGATCTTTTGTATAGGTGATCAGAGAGAAGGTGGGCAATAATAACACTTCAGCTTGAATTGTTAAAATACCAGCATTTAGTATAACAAAAGTTGGTAGCAGTTAAGCCATGTTCCCTTGAGTGCAAATGGGCAACTAGAATGAGGAGTAATGAACTTCCGAAGTTCAAGTTCTATTCTGTGTGAAGACAATTTTCCTGCTGGAGGTCAAACTTAACGAGCACACACGTGGAGACACAGAAGTCACATTCCTACATTGCAGATGAAACAGGGAGTTGGACAAGTATCTGGTCAATTCTGGTTTTGAGATGGTTCAGATTCTAATCTTCCCACTACTTCCTTAACTATCTCAAAAATTCTGGCAAGAGGAGGTTTGGGGGTGGAGAGAGATAATTCTAAAAGAATTAAATAATTACAGCTATCAGGAAATCTGTCTTGTATTTTATATATCCCTGCATAATAATTCAAAATTTCTGGATTTTCATTGCTTCTAAGATAGGTTCCCTTAATGTGTACCTCACAGCATCCTTTCTATACCCTTGCCATGTAAAAATGTAGAAACCGTGGAATGTTTTTCTTTAATCTTGACATTTGGGAGAGCAAAAGAAAACAACAAAAAGGAGAAAAGACATACTGAGTTTAGAATTTGGCTAGTTCTTGTTTGTTCTAAACTTTTACTTTAATATTGTGGCAGCACCACTGTTCATTTCCTGTTAAACTTCAAGCCTACCTTTTGATTTTCCAATGGCCCTTAGGCTAATGTTTTCACTGAAGAATGAAACGAACAGGCAGAAACAATTAAGCGAGCAGATACAGTGAAAACGAACACCACACCGCGCTTTCACAGAAATGGAAGTGTATGAAGGAATTCTGCTTGGAATTTGATCCTATAGCAGCAAAGCTTTCGCTTATGGTCATTTTTCTTCTCCCCACCCCCAATGAACACCATTTCCCCGTTATGGGTTAAAAAAGCTCTAGGCACACAAAGGAACTCCTAAATACAGGCACGGGAAATATTTTCTCTGCCTGTTGCTAGCACAGGATAATCTCCAAGAAAGAAAATCCATCTAGATATTCTAAACTGCAAATGTCTCCCAAAGCCTGTTAAATGTTCACATATGTCTTTATGAAGTTTGTAACATACATTGTTTATACAGTCCTGATTAAGGGCATGAACATCATTAAAAAGGATCAAGCCAGTTTAAGGATGAAAACTCATAAAATCAGGTAGAAGTGTTAACTACAAGGAAAAATGTAGATTTTAAAAAAAAATTTATAGTCTATGGCTCTTTATGTAAAAAGATGTCAATAGCAAAAGTGAGCTGTTAGAGAGCCTTCTAAGTTCTATCAGGAATTAACAAGAAAGTAATTAACTCTACTCCAAACAAATCTGCCATCACATGTTTATAGCATTTTTGTCACTCTATGAAAGCTCTATCTTCTGTTTTAGAACCACACTGAGAGTTCACATGGCAGGAGCCTGGCATTCCTGTTTTTGGATTTGCTTTGTTAAACCTGTATGTTGTAATACGTAAGAGTCTGGTTACAACTTAGCAAGGTAAAGGTGCTGAGAATGAGGCATCATTGCATCTGTTTTGGAAGACACTGTTATTGTCTGATATAAGATTTCTATGACAGATTCAAGCTTAGTTTCATCTGAACTCAACTTTTATTTCTAAAGATAGTGTGCAATGAGAAATTGCCTTG
>NW_007727658.1:278994-279929 GCF_000696425.1 Galeopterus variegatus
AAAAAAAAAAGGGCAGTGTGGCAGTAGGAAAAGTGTAATTAAATATACGAACAAATGTATTGAGATGGATATCACTAAACGTCAAAACTATTCACCACCACAATTTGGAATTCTCTTTTACTATAGTTTAAACCTTATGGATGTCCTCTATAGTTTATAGTGGCCCCCCAGAAGATCTACCAGAAACCTGTGAATGTGATCTTATTTGGAAAAAGGGACTTTGTAGATATAATTAATCTAATGATTTCAAGAGGAGGCCATGCTGGGTAAGGGTGGGCCCTAAGTCTAATGACAAGATTTCTTGTAAGAGAAGAGAAGGGGAGAAGACACAGAATGACACACAAAGAGGAAGGTCATGTGAAGACAGAGGTGGCGATTGGAGTGATGAGCCTACAAGCCAAGGGATGCCAAGGATTGCCAGCAGCCACTAGAAGCTGGGAGAGATACATGGAATGAATTCTCTGTCAGAGCTTTCAAGAAGGAACCTACCCTGCCAACACCTTGATTTCAGATTTCTGGCCTCCAGAACTGTGAGAGAATACATTTCTGTTGTTTTAAGCCACTCAGTGTGTGGTAATTTTTTACAATAGCCTTAGGAAATCAATTAAGTGTCATTCAATGATTAATGCAAAAAAGAGCACATATTAACACCCTGAATTCAAGGGAAGAGAGGGTGACTGAGCTGTTAGAAGGCCAGGCCTGCAACTGGACCTATGAGCACCCAAAACTCAGGGTCCAAATTCTATCAGAGCACCCCGTCTTCCTCTCTGCTACACTGTTTCCCACTGAAAACTGGCTTTCTTCACTTGACCAGAAACATTGTCACAAACATCTCCTGCATTTTCCTTTTCATGGCTTCAGTCATCTCAAGCACACTAATTCTCTTTTATATTTCCAAATCCTGTGGGAGGATTCTACTTTCCTGATTTGGGCCT
>NW_007727658.1:281531-282640 GCF_000696425.1 Galeopterus variegatus
TTTTGAAAGAGCTCACTTGCCTCAGTTTTGCAATGAGGAAATCAAGATAAAGGTTTTGGCTTCTTTGGGCCAGTACTCTGCTGGTGGTGGTAGGCAGAGAAATACTCCCATAGAGGCCCATATCCTAATTCTTAAAACCTAGGAATATGCTACTTACATGGCAAAAAGGACTTTGCAGATGTGATTAAGTTAAGGATCTTGAGATGGGGAAATTATCCCAGATTATCCAGGTAGGTCCAAAGTAATCACAAAAATCCTTATAAGTGAAAGTGGCTGCTCAGAGCATCAGTCAGAGATGATGATGTGTGATTGTGGTAGGAGCAGACGTTGAAGTGACGTGATTGTTGCATCTGAGGATGAAAAGGGGCCATGAGCCAAGGAATGTGGGCAGCCTTTAAAGGTGGGAAAGGCACGGATATGAGTTTTCCACTAGGGTGTCCAGAAGGAACACAGCCATGCCAACACCTTGATTTCAGCCAACTGAGACCCATTGTAGACTTCTGGCCTTTAGAACTATGAGATAATATATTTGTGTTGTTTTAAGCCACTAAGTTGTGTTAGTTTGTTAATTAACAATAGGAAACTAGTAAATTAGTTAAGAAATAGTATATTTATTCACTTATTCAGATAATTTCAGATAATGTCATGTTTTTCATCTAATACATGCCAGGCACTGAGCTAGGAGTGGAGATGTGTTGCTAAAATACACAGCCCTTAGCTTGAAAGCTACAATCTCAAAGCAATAAAAAACAGTTAATTCCTTCAGAATGTGACAAAAGCTATGATAAAGCTAAGCACAAAATGCTGTAAGAGCACATACAAGGGGCATTTAATGAGACTGAGGAGGAAATAATAGCCAGGAAGTCTTCCTGAAGGAAGTGATATTTTAACTAAAATTTAAAAATTACTAGAAATTAATCTGGTGAAGATGGGGGATGAGAATATTATAAACGTAAGTAATGTCAAGTTCAGAGAGCCATGCCTTAGAGAACTTGACACATCCAGGGAACTTTGAGTAGCTTGCTCCTCACTAGGAAGTAAGTGGAATTCATAAGAAACCAAGGGCCAAATACAGATAAGATATAAACCTTAAACAAACAAACAAAAAA
>NW_007727658.1:283275-284483 GCF_000696425.1 Galeopterus variegatus
GGCATCCGAAGCGTTGCCACTTGTGAGTTATTTATTGTGAGGTAGAGGAAGGAGAGTTACCTGAAATGAGACAAAGATGTGGCACCTGATGAGGGCGGGTATGGCTCATAACACGCGAGGTGAGCTGAGATAGCAGTGGATGTTTGAGAAGCGTTTGTGTGTGAGTTGTGTATTCCTGCACAGCTCAGTTCAGCTGGTTGTAGTTTTCCCATTCACTTAGCGTTTCTTGCAGACAAATCACACAAAGGCAAATGAGAAATCTGCATCATGCTCAAATTTTTGTCTAATATATCAATTGCATTGGAATAAATTCACATTTTCAAAACAAGTGTAATAGTAGAACTAACCATATGGAACATTTTCATTATCCCCAAAAGATTCCTCAGACTGCTGCCCCAAGAGCCAACTCTTACTTCCCAGAGGCAGCCACTGTTCCAATTTCTATCACCGTGGATTACTTTTGCCCTTTCTAGGACTTCATATACATAGAATCATGCAATCTGTACTATTTTGTACCTGGCGTATTTTAGTCCAATGTCTGAGGTTCTTTCACGTTGCTTTCATTGATAATTCATTCCTTTTATGGCTAAGTAGTATTCCATTATGTGGATATTCAATAATTTGTGTTTTGTTTTTCCTGCTGGCCCAGTAATTGGCTATCATGTATAAAGCTGCTGTGAACATTTTGGTACAAATTTGTTCCTGTACATATGTTTTTACTTACCTTGGATAAATACCTAGAACTGAATATGCTATGAAATAGATCTAGATACAAATTGAAGTCCTATTTAGCAATGTTTTCTTTATACTTAGTACTTTCTGGGTTGTATCTGAGAAATATTTGCCTACCCCAAAATCTGAATATATTTTTCCAAAAAATTTAGACTTAAAGAGTGGTAGTTTTTAGGTTTAGATCTATAATCAATTTCAAATTAATTTTTGTGTGTGAGATGAAATAGGGGTTTCAGTTTCTCCTCTTCCCCTATGTAGATAGCCAGTTATTCTAGCATTACTTACTGAAAATAATTTCCTTTCCCATTAAATTACTTGGGCACTCTGTTTAAAATTAGTACATCATATAAGTATGGGTCTATTTTCTACTCTCAATTCTGTTCCATTAATCTATTTATTAATTTTTACACTAATTTTACACTCTTTTAATTTCAATAGCATTTCATGTTTTTCATGATATTGACTTTTGTATCTCT
>NW_007727658.1:285448-287739 GCF_000696425.1 Galeopterus variegatus
TGGTTTGGGGTTGATGATATTTTCTTAAAGCTGTATCTGTGTTAATGAGAGGTTATTTTTTTTCTCTCTCTCTCTCTATATATATTTTCATAGTGTATTTGAATGTTTTGGTATCTGTGTAATGCTGGCCTCATAAAAAAAATTGAGAAGTGTTCCTTCCATATTTTTGAAAAAGTGCATATACAATTAGTATTATTTCTTTCTTAATTGATAGAATTTACTAGTGAAGCCATCTGAGTTTGGAGTTTGCTTTGTGGAAAGATTTTAAAATTGTGAATCAGTTTCCTAATAGATACAGGGCTATTCTGACTTTTTTTTCTTCTGTGTTAGCTTTAATAATTTGTATATTTCAAGGGTTTTGTCCTTTTAATTTGCATTGTCAAATTTTTCCTCATAAAGTTGTTAATAATACTCACTAATCAAGTTTCCAAGTTTAAATGATCTATAGTAACATCTCCTCTTTCATTCATAATACTGATAATTTGCATTTTCCCTTTTTCCTTGGTTAGTATAGCTAGGAGGTCATCAATTTTACTAATTTTTTTAAAAACCTAATTTGTGAGCACCAAGGTCAAGGGTTCAAATCCCCATACCTACCAGCCACCAAAAAACAAAACAAAATAAAGCAAACAAAAAAAAATCTAATTTGTGTAATTTGTGTTTTCATTATTTTTGCTGTATCACTTGCCAATTTTATATTTAATGGATTACTGCCCTTATCCTTATTATTTCCTTCTTTATTCTTAATTTGCTTGGTTTGTTCTGATTTTTCTAGCTTCTTGAGATGGGATCTTACATCACTGCTATTAAACCATTCTTATGTTCCAATGTAAACATTTCAAACTAAGTTTTTTTTCTAAACACTGTTTTAACTTCATCTTACAAATTTTGATATGTCATGTTTTTATTTTCATTTAGTTCAAAATATTTTCTAATTTTCTTTTCATTTTGGCTTTGGCCTATGGTTAGTAAGTATTTTGATTAATTTCCAAATGTTGGAGGGTTTTTCAAATGCCTTTTTGTTATTGATTTTTAATTTAATCTGTTTGTGGTCAGAGAATGTATTCTAAATGATTTATACTTTTAAAAAAATGTGTTGAGATTTGTCTTATGGCCCAGAATAGGTTTTATCTCAGTGAATGTTTTATGGTTACTTGAAAGGAAAGTGGATTCTACAACTATTGGGAGGAATATTTTATGAATATAATTAGGTTGTGTGGGTTAATAAGATGATTTAAATCTTCTATATGATTACTGATTTTATGTCTAGTTGTTCTAACAAACGTGATGAGGGTGTTGAAATCTCCTATAACTGTGAATTTGTCTATTTTTCCTTCCTGTTCTTATTTTTGCATCATTTGTTTTGGTGCTCTGTTATTAGATGCAAATCCTTTTATGATTATTGTATTTTCTTTGTGATTCGGTGCTTCTTTTATTACGAAATATCCCTCTTTATCTCTGGTAAAATTACTTTCTCAAAATCTACTTTATCTAATATTAATGTAGCCACTCCATTATTCTTATGGTTAGTGTTTTCATTGAAATATCCCTCTTTATCTCTGGTAAAATTACTTTCTCAAAAATCTACTTTATCTAATATTAATGTAGCCACTCCATTATTCTTATGGTTAGTGTTTTCATGGTATATATTTTTCCATCCATTTTTACTTTTAAGCTAAATGTGTCCTAGCATTGTATGTTGGTATATATTTTTCCATCCATTTTTACTTTTAAGCTAAATGTGTCCTAGCATTGTATGTGACTCTCTTGTAAACAGCCCATGTTGGCTCATGTTTTTTATTAAGGTCTGACAATTTCACCTTTTAAAGAAAGATTTAGTCCATTTACATTTAGTGTATTTATTTAAATGGTTTGATTGAAGAATCCCATACTGCTATTTGTTCTTTATTTTTCCCATCTGTATTTTGTTCCTTTTTCCCTCTTTTCTGACTAATTTAGATTGAGTATTTTTTATTACTTTATTATTCTAGCTTATTATATATACCTCACTTTATTTTTTAATGGTTGTTATAGAACTTATTATATGGTTGTTTTAGTTATCATAATCTGCATTGAATTAATATCAGTCTACTTCATGTAAAAAACAAGGAACTTAAAAATTTCACCTCCTGTTTTTTTTCCCTATTATTGTCATACATTTAACTTCTACTTAGAAAAACCACAATTCATTGTTATTTTTTTGCTTTCTTTGCCATTTTTTAATCATACATTTTTTAAAGGGTACTGTTTGTTGTTTCAATATATGCATATATTGTATAATGAACCAGTCA
>NW_007727658.1:288778-291528 GCF_000696425.1 Galeopterus variegatus
CATATCTCTCTACAATTTTGTATCCACTGATCACCCTCTCCCCATCTCCTGATCTCCCCATTTCCCCTCCCCACTTCCCTCATCAGCCTTTAGTAACCACTCTTCTACACTCTACTTATGTGAGATCAACTATTTTAGCTTCTGCATAAGAGTGAGAACATGCAGTATTTCTCTTTAGGTGTTTGGCTTATTTCACTTAATTTTCTCTGAGCCCATTCATATTGTTGTGAATGGCAAAATTTCATTCTTTTTTATGGAGTGAGTAATATTCCATTGGTTATATATACCACATTTTCTTTTTCCAGTCATCCATTGATGGACATAGGTTGGTTCCAAGTCTTGGCTATTGTGAACAGAGTTGCAATAACCATGGGAGTGCAGATATCCCTTCCACATGTTGATTTCCATTACTCTGGGTATGTACTCAGTAGTGGGATTTGCTGGATTGTATGGTAATTCTATCTGTAGTTCTTTGAGAAACCTCGATACTGTTTTCCATAGTGGCAGTAGTAATTTACATTCCCAACAGAAACACATAAGAGTTCACTTTCTCCTCATTCTCCCTAGCATTTGTTATTTTCTGTCTTTTTGATGATAGCCATTCTAACTGAGGTAAGATGATATCTCATCATGATTTTTATTTGCATTCCCTGATGATTAGTGATGTTGTCTCTTTGCCCTTTTGGTTGTTTTCTTTGCTCTACAGAAGCTTTTTAGTCTGATATAATCCCATTTGTTCACTTTTACTTTTGTTGCCTGTACTTTTAAGGTCTTATTCATAAAATATTTTTCCAGTGCTATTTCCTGAAGCATTTCCCGTATGTTTTCTTTGAAAAGATTTATAGTGTCCAGTTTTACATTTAGGTCTTTAATCCACTTTGAGTTGATTTTTGTATATGGTGAGATATAGGGGTCTAGTTTCATTCTTCTGCATATGGATTACTAGTTTTCCCAGCATTACTTATTATTGAAAAGGCGATTCTTTCCCCAATGTGTGTTCTTGGCTGCTTTGTAAAAAATTAGTAGGCTGTAGGTACATGGATTTATCTCTGGGCTCTCTATTCTGCTCCATTGGTCTATGTGTCTGCTTTTGTACCAATACCATGCTGTTTTGATTATTATAGCCTTATAGTATATTTTGATGTCAGGGAGTGTGATGCCTTCTGCTTTGTTCTTTTTGCTCAGAATTGTTTGGCTATTCAGGGTCTTTTGTTATTCTATATAAATTTTTGAATTTTTTTTCTATTTCTGTGAAGTATGCCATTGGTTGTTTGATGGTGATCCCATTTAATCTGTAGATTACTTTGGGTAGTGTGGTCATTTTGACAATAATGATTCTTTCAATCCATGAACATGGGGTGTCTTTCCATTTTTTGTTTCTTCTTTAATTTCTTTAATCAGTGTTTTACAGTTTTCCTTGTAGAGATCTTTCACCACTTTCGAAAATTATTCCTACATATTTTATTTTATTTTATTGTTGTTGCTATTGTAAATGGGATTTTTTTATTTCCTTTTCTGCTAGTTTGTTGTTGGTGTGTAAAAATGTGACTGATTTTCATATGTTGATTTTATATCCTGCCATTTTACTGAATTTATTTATTGGGACTAGGAGTTTTCGTGGAGTCTTTACATTTCTCTGTATATAAAATCATATTATCTGTAAACAGGGACAATTTGACATCCTCCTTTCCAATTCAGATGTCCTTTATTTCTTTCTCTTGCCTAATTGCTCTGGTTTGGACTTCCACTACTATGTTGAATAAAAATGGTGAGAATGGGCATCTTTGCTTTGCTCCAGTTCTTAGTGGGTAAGCTTTTAGCTTTTTCCCATTCAGTATAATGTTAGCTGTGGGTTTGTCATATATAGCCTTTAATGTATTAAGATACTTTCCTTCTATACCTAATTTGTTGAGAGTTTTTATCATGAAGGAATGTTGTACATTATCAAATTTTTTTTCTGTGTATGTCTAGATGATCATATGTTTTCTTTTCTTTTATACTGTTAATGTGATATATCATGTTTATTGATTTGCATATATTGAACCATCCTTGCACCCCTGGGATAAATCCCACTTGGTCATGGTGTATAATCATTTTATGTGCAGTTGGATCCAGTTTGCTAATATGTTATTGAGAATTTTTGCATCTATGTTAATCAGGGATATTGGTCTGTAGTTTTCTTTTTTTTGTTGTGTCCTTACATGGTTTTGGTTTAAGGGTGATGCTGGCCTTGTATTATGAACTTGGAAGATTTTTGTCCACTTAAATTTTTTGAAATAGTTTAAGTAGTACTGGTATTAGTTCTTCTTTAAATGTTTGGTAGAATTCATCAGTAACGCCCATCTGATCCTGGGCTTTTCTTTGTTGGGAGACTTTATTACTCATTCAATCTTGTTACTTGTAATTGGTCTATTCAAGTTTTCTATTTCTTCTTAGTTCAGGCTTGGGAGGTCATATGTGTCTAGGAATTTTCCCATTTCCTCTTGGTTTTTGAATTTATTGTCATATAATTGTTCATAATAGTCTCTAGTGAACGTTTGTATTTCAGTGGTATCAATTGTAATGTCTCCTTTTTGCATTTCTGATTTTATTTATTTGGGTCTTTTTTTTTTTTCTCAGTTAGTCTTAGTAACAGTTTGTTGATTTTGTTTATCTTTTCAAAAAAACAATTTTCTGTTTCATTGATCTTTTGTGTTGTATTTTTAGCCTCAATTTTATTTATTTCTGCTCTGATTTTTTTTTTTTTTTTT
>NW_007727658.1:292474-293685 GCF_000696425.1 Galeopterus variegatus
CCTCGGTGTTGCTCCCGCGCCTCGCTCAGCCAGTGAGCGGGAACCGGTCTGCATGTGGGATCCGAACCCTCGGGCGGGAGCGCCGCCGCGCTTCCCAAGCGGTGCACTATCCAGTGCGCCACCGGGCCGGCCCTGCTCTGATTTTTATTATTTCTTTTCTCCTACTTATTTTGGGTTTAGTTTGTCCTTGCTTTTCTAATTCCTTGAGATACACCATTAGGTTGTTTATTTGAAATCTTTCTACTTTTTTAATGTAGGCATTTATCGCTATAAACTTTTCTCTTAATATTGCCTTGACTGTATCCCATTGTTTGTTGTTTTTTGTCTTCACCTGTTTCAAGAAATGTTTTGATTCTCTTTTTAATGTCTTCTTTGCACCATTGGTCATTCAGGAGCATGTTGTTTAATTTCCATGTATGTATAGTTTTGTAAGTTCATCTTATTATTGATTTCTAGTTTCATTCCATTATGATAAGAAAAATACTTGATATGATTTCGATTTTTTTGAACTTATTGAGACTTGTTTTGTGACCTAACATATGGCCATTCCTGAAGAATGTTCCATGTGCTGATAAAAAGAATGTGTATTCTCAAGCTGTTGAATGAAATGTTCTGTAAGCGTCTGTTAGATTCATCTGGTCTGTGGTGCCATTTAAATTTGATGTTTTCATGTTGAATTCTGTCTTGATGATTTGTTCCATGTTGAGACTGGGTTGTTAGAGTCCCCAACTATTATTGTGTTGCTGTCTATCTCTACTTTTAGATCTGATAGTATTTGATTTATGTATCTCATTGCTCTGGTGTTGGGTGCATGCATATTTATAATTGTTATATCCTATTGCTATATTGGTCCCTTTATCATTACATAATGCCCTTTCTAATTGCTTTGTACAGATTTTCATTGTTGTCTGCCTTATTTGATGTAAGTATAGCTACATCTGCTTGCTCTTGTTTTCCATTTGCATGGAATATCTTCTTCCATCCCTTCACTTTCAGTCTATGTGTGTCTCTGTAGATAAAGTGTGTTTCTTGTAGGCAGCATATGGATGAGTTGTGTGTTTTTTCATCCATTCAGCCACACTATGTCTTTTAATTAGGTCGCTTAATCCATTTACATTCAAGGTTATTATTGATATGTGAGGTTTTACTTCTGTCATTTTGTTGGTTGTTTTCTGGTTGTTTTGTGTATCCTTTGTTCCTTTCTTCCTCTC
>NW_007727658.1:294245-295866 GCF_000696425.1 Galeopterus variegatus
AGCATATGGATGAGTTGTGTGTTTTTTCATCCATTCAGCCACACTATGTCTTTTAATTAGGTCGCTTAATCCATTTACATTCAAGGTTATTATTGATATGTGAGGTTTTACTTCTGTCATTTTGTTGGTTGTTTTCTGGTTGTTTTGTGTATCCTTTGTTCCTTTCTTCCTCTCTTATTGCTTATCCTTGTGATTTGGTGGGTTTTTTTGTGTTGATAAAGTTTGATTCTTTTTTTTTTTTTTCTAATTTGTGTATGTACTCTACCAGTAAGTTTTATATTTTCAAGTGTTTTCATGATGGTTGCTATTCTTCATTCTCTTCTAAATGTAGGATTCTCCAAGCATTTCTTGAAGGGCTGATCTGGTGGCCATGAATTCTCTTAATTTTTGCTTTTCTGAGAAAGACTTTATTTCTCCTTCATTTCTGAGGGATAGCTTTGCTGGGTATAATATTCTTTGCTGGCAGTTTTTTTCTTTCAGCACTTTGAATGTATCATCCCATTCTATTCTGGCCTGTAGGGTTTCTGCTGAGAAGTATGCTGTTAGTTTAAAGGAGATTTCTTTGTAAATGATTTGACATTTTTCACTTGTTGTCTTTAGAATTATTTGTCTTTAACTTTGGATAGTTTGACTATAATGTGTCTTACAGAAGATCTTTTGGGGTTGAATCTATTTGGGGACTTTTGAGTTTCTGGGATGTGGATGTTTGTATCTTTCTAAGACTAGTGAAGTTTTCAGTGATTATTCTGTGAAATAGGTTTTCAATATCTTTTAATTTTCTTTTTCTTCTGCCCATAATTCAAATGTTTGTTCACTTAATAGCATCTCACAGACTTTGTAGGCTTTGTTCATTCTTTTTTATCCTTTTTTCTTTTTTTTGTCTTCCTGCATTATTTCAAAACGACATCTTCAAGATCAGAAATACTTTCTTCTGCTTAATCTACTTTGTTGTTGAGACTCTTAGATGCACTTTTTATTTTATTCAATGAATTTCTTAATTCCAAGATTTCTGTTTGATTTTTTATGATATATATCTCTTTATTAAATTTCTCAATCGGATTATGAATTATTTTCCTGATCTCCTTGAAATGTTTGTCTGTATTCTCTTGTAACTCAGTGAATTTCCTTATAATTATTAATATGAATTCCTTTTCTGAAAAGTCAGCAATTTCCAATTCTTTGGTTTCAGTTACTGGAGTGTTGTGTTTTTTTTGGTTGTCATGTTACCTTGGTTTTTAAATTTTTTTTTTTGTTTTTCTGCATTAATATCTGGGTATCTGATGGAACAATCACCTCTTTGAGTTTTGTGGAGTGGTTTGCGTAGGAACAGACTTTCACCTGCAAATGCATCCTAGGGTGTCAATTGGGTAGAGCACGATACTTTATTCTGCATGGGTGCAGTACTGTAGACTCTGTGTAGTTTCCTCAGCTATAATCTACTTTTGCTATGTCTGAGAATGACGCAGTGGCCTATGCCTGGGAGTTTGTGGCAGTGGTGGCACAGCTTTGCTGGGGGAAGCTTTGCTGAGTTGGTTCATAGGATGGGTGTATGCACATATTTCCTGTGGGTTAGTTGTCTTAGCTGGCTCACTGTGGATGGGGTTGCTGGATTGATTTTCAG
>NW_007727658.1:296321-298240 GCF_000696425.1 Galeopterus variegatus
TCCTGTGGGTTAGTTGTCTTAGCTGGCTCACTGTGGATGGGGTTGCTGGATTGATTTTCAGGCTAGGGGTGTGGGCAAATGTTGTGTGTTAGTGATTCTGAGACTGGTTCACCAGTGGCAAGGTCACTATGATGCTTCCCTGACCAGGGGTGGGCCCACCAGGCTTATGTCAACCAGGCTGTTTCTCACTCAGATGTGTTTGGGTGATGGCTCAAAGATTCAGGGGTGAGTTTTGTAGGGGTGTGTCTTTCAGGGGCATGACAGCTGAGCTGTGTCTCTGAGCCAGGAATGTAGTTGCACTGTGGCTCAGCTAGCTGGGTGCAGGTCTGCCAATGACCCTTCTGCTCCACTACTTCTTGGGGCCAAGTGCAAAGTTGTACTTTTGTTGGCAGTTTGGGAGTGGATGTACTAAGGGAGGAGCTGATGAGCTGCTTCTCAGGTGGTGAGCAAGGCTGCTAGGTTGGGCTACAGAGAGGGAGCAGGAGGGAGCCAGGCCAGCTTCCTCTTGAGTTGTGGGCAAAGCCTCAAGGCTGGCTACAGAGATGGGGCCTGGCCAGCCACTTCTCAAATGGTGAGCAAGTCCTCGATACAGGGCTGCAGAGTGGGGACCAGGACAGCTGCTTGTTGGGCAGCGGGCAAGGTCAAGAAGTAGGCCTGCTGAGAGGGTGCCTGGCTAGCTGCTTCCCGAGTGGTGGGTAAGACTCCTAGGCAAGCCTACTGAGAAGGGGCCCAGCCAGCAGCTTCTTGGGTGGTGGGTGAGGTCAGGAAGACAGCATAATGAGTAGGGGCCCAGCCAGCCATTTCTCAGATGCTCGGCAGGGCTGCAAGGTGGAGCTGCAATGAGGGGGCCTGGCAAGCTGCTTCTTGGGTGGCAGGTGAAGTTGGAAAGGTGGCCTGCTGAGAGGGGTCCCAGACAGCTGCCTCTCAGATGGTGGGTGAGGCAACTAGGTGGGACTGTTGAGAATGAAACTGCCTGGCCACTTCTCTGGGAGAGTGCAGATGCATTTTATTTCCACCAGCCCAAAGGCATATTCATTCAGGTAGAGACCTGTAAGCTCTTTTTTCTGCGTTGGAGGCTCAGGCAAAGAGAACTCAGCCATTTGGTGGGGGGTTAATAGAAGGAAGAAAGGGGGTGGTCTGCCAGAGGCAGGTCTGTTGTCTTGTGAATGTGTTGGGATAACAGTGGAGCCTTAAGGCTGGGAGGCATAGTGGCTACTGGCCCCAGGGTGGGGTGTGCTCCCACGGTGGCTTTGGTTTCAAGATGACATGGAACTGCATTGTCTTGGGTCATGAGGGTGGAGGGTGGAGAGTGCACAGTACCTGTTCCTGTTCTGGAGCAATGCAGTTTGTATATTCTAGGCAGCCCCTCACACTTGGCTCTGGGCTTGTGAGTTCTACGGAATCCTCTTGCAAAAGGAACTGCAGGCCTCTATTGTGAGGAAGAATGTTGGTGTGGGCCCTCTGCCTACCTTTTCACTGCAAGGGAAAATTCCTTCTGCACCAATCCCAGTGGCAGAGATGCGGAGGCTGAGGCTATGGGCCTCTCTCTCCTCTCTCTGCTGCCATTCTGGGCTCTTGCGCTCCACAGGGGTCTCACCCGTCTCCTGCTGCACTGATGTGCTCTCCTTTAGATGTTCCTGTCAGTATTTAGCTGTTTGTGAGTTGTTCTGGTCCTTTTCTGTGTGAGGAATGCACCCTAGGCACCTCTAATCTGCCATCTTGCTCCCTCTCTTTTATTTTTAATTTAAACAATAAAATATCTTTTAAATAAATTTTAAAACAAAAAAATGCTTTATATTTACTCACATAGTTGCCATTCCAAGTGCTTTTTATTCCTTTGTGTAGATGTGAATTTCCGTCTGAAATCATTTTCCTACAGCTTGAAAAGATTTCTTTAAAATTTCTTGTAGTACAGGCAA
>NW_007727658.1:299319-304647 GCF_000696425.1 Galeopterus variegatus
TTACTTCTCTCTAGCTGTGGTTTTGTATTTGTTAACCAACCTCTCACTGTCTGTTCAACCCCACCCTTCCCAGCATGTGGTAGCTGCCCTTCTGCTCTCTACTTCTATGTGATCAACGTTCTTAGCTTTCACAGGTGAGTGAGGACATGTATTTCTTTCTGTTCCTGGCTTACTTAACACTATAGCACTTGAGGGTAACTACAATTAACAACAATTTAGTGTATACTTTTAATTAGCTAGAAGACAGGATTTTGAATGTTCCCAACACAAGTAAATAATTAATGCTCAAGGTAATGAGGAAAAAATCAGAGGCTGATAGGGTCGTAGGAGAGAAAGGAGGAAGGGAGGCATGAATAGGTGGAGCACAGAGGATTTTTAGGGAAGCAAACTGTTCGGTATAATACCGTAAGTTTATGAAAATATTTGTATTATCTTTCAATTCTATTTTTCCATGAACTTTTGAAAGCATTCACATGTGTGTGTGCATGTATGTGTATGTGTGTATATTGGGGGAAGTTCTAGGATTTTGCTTGGGTTTTTTTTTTTTTTNGGCAGGAGCGCCACCGCGCTCCCAAGTGGCACACTCTCCAGTGCGCCACTGGGCCGGCCCATTGCTTGGGTTTTTTAATGTTCTTTTATAAAATTTCCATTCTCTATTATATTTCACTACTTATTACCTCACTTCATCCATATTTCCTTTAAATCTTGAACTTATTTGTAATAGTTATTTTAATATTTTTGTCCGTTAATTTGATTTTCTCTGTCATTCCTGGGTCTGTTTCTGTTGACTTTTTCTTTTTTTCTGGCTATGTTCTTTACATGTCAAGTAATTTCCAATTTTATACTGAACATTATAGATCCTATGTTGTTGAGTGCCTAAATTTTGTTGGCTTTTGTTGTCTTTCTTCATAAAGTATTCAGTTTTGTTCTGGAAGGCAGTTAAATTAAGGCATCTTGATTCTCTTGATTCTTGTTTTTAAACTTTATTAGGGCAGATCTATAATAGCCTTTACTCTAGGGATAAATAAATTTGCCCATCTCCTAAGGCATGGCCTTTCTTTACTACACGCTACAGGAGCTTAAAGAGGTCTCTATACTCTGGTTGGTTGAATCTTAAATGTCTGTCAGCCTTGTGCATGCTCTCAAATTTGTTCTCCTCACAGCTGCTCAGTGGTTTTTCTTTCTCCAGAGTATAAATGCCTTTGCTCAGTAGTTGTTCTGAACTGGACTTCTTGGTATCTTTCCCTTCCATGTGAAGTTTTGTGTTCAGCCAAACACTCAAGTACCCCCAATATAGACTTCTGAAACTTCTCTGTACAGCTCCCTTCTCTCTGGTAGTGTGACCCATAAATACTAGCCAATACAGGAGCTCCAAACTTTGCTCCCTTTCTCTTTAGCCAAGAAAGACCATTATGCACATGGTTCCCTTTGCCTGCACTACAGTTCAGAAAGTGCCTCCAAGTAGAAAAGCAGGGAGATTATGAAGCTAACCTCATTTAATCTTTCCCACAGTAATCACTATTCTGTATTCCTGTTGTTCAACATCTTCATATATTTTGTCCAGTGTTATACTTATTTATGATGGGAAGGTTAGTCNTCTGAAATCATTTTCCTACAGCTTGAAAAGATTTCTTTAAAATTTCTTGTAGTACAGGCAAATTCTCAGTGACAAATTCTTGGCTTTTTAATTTTTTTGGTCGAAAAAAAGTAGTTTTATTTTTGAGAGATCTTTTTCACTACACATAGAGCTTTAGTTTGTTTTTCCTTCTAGCACTTAAAAATCGTCATTCTTATTTGCATTGTTTTTGATGGGAAGTCAATAGTTTTACTTATAATTGTTTCCCTAAGTGTAATATGTCTATTTTCTCTGTCTTCTTTTGTTTATTTATTTTATTTTTATTAGTGATTTTCAGCTGTTAAGTGATGATNTGTTCAACATCTTCATATATTTTGTCCAGTGTTATACTTATTTATGATGGGAAGGTTAGTCGTATATCGATTACTTAGTCATCACTGGTAAGCAGGAATTTTAAAATGCTAAACCATTTTGGTTGTCAAGTTCTTTGAAGAAGAGGTCTGAAAGATTTTCATCACAACAGGGTAATTGTACTATAGTAAGTTTGTTGAATATATGTAAGTTAATTTGACTGTAAGTGTGTGTGTGTGTGTAGAACTTAATAAAATTTCAGTAATCACAAGAGGTGACAGTCACTTAGTTTTATGTATACAACCTCTTTATCAATTTTCTTTTTTATATCAATTCTGCTAGCTTAGATCTTACTTAGCCATATGAGAATTATAGCTATGAAAACCAGAATAAAAGCATTTTTTTTTTCTTTAATACTAAACCATACTTCTTTTCAGAGTGTTATTTACCTAAGGTAGACAATAATTCTGTTGGTGGCAGGGCTAATTAGACTCAATTGTACCCTAGTAGACCTGACAGACTTTACATGAACTGCAATGTATGGTGGGTTTGTTCTTTGTATTCATATGGTTGATTCAGAAAGAACATTGTTAACAGTATTTGTGAGACACCAGATGGAGTGGCTAGGTCAGTGAAACAAAAATGCATCTATTTGATTCACATGTATTCCTATTTTTCAGATAGTAAAAATCCATGTGCACTATCTTGTAAGCAACTGGAACCAAAAGTGTGTCCAATATTTTGAATCGTCTATTATTTGGTGCTATTTTGAACCTGATTTCTATTATACAGATATGTCTAGCAGTTTGTCTTGAGGGTTATTCTAGTGTAGATTGTACTTAAGCCTTGTAAATGTTGAGTCCCTAGTAATACCCTAGTAGACATGGTCAAAACCAACATTTTAAAAAAACATGATCTTTGATAATATAATTATGAATATTTATTGGGTATCATCAATTTATTTACTCATTCAACAAATGCATTTTGAGTACCAGGTAGTATGAAAGGTGCCAAAAAAAAGAGAAAAATCTTGGTAAATTGTTCTATTACATAATATAATGTATTTTAGAGAAAACCTGTGTCTTGTCAAGGTATGAATATAAATAACTATTTTCACTATTTATGCACTGCACAAACCAGGAATTTGAGAATCCATTTTCCCAACCTCCCATTCCAGGAACATGAAAGCTCTCTCTCATCCTATAAAAAAAAAATCACTTAGCCAATGAACATTTTCTTTTTCTGAAGAGTAAAGCTACATTGGTAGTAGTCATTTCTGCATTTTATATCTGCTAAATTTAAAATTAATCTCAGGTGTGAATAAACACTATGGGTTGGTTATTTTTTTCCTTTAAAACTTTTTTTTTAAGTCATAAAGTCCTTGGCCTAAGTAACAGTTGAAGTAGTTTGATCCTTAGGAATCTTTTTCTTAATGTCACATGGAATGAAATCATTTTCTATATAGCTTCTAAAAATTATGGTTAAGAGCTAAGTTAGTTTTTCACTGTAGTTGATAGTATGTCACATTATAGACAATTGAAGATCCCTTTGAGTGATGGACTACAGGATAGTGTAGATTTCTCATCAGATGTATCTGTTAATTAGATAATGTTTGTAAGGCATTTTCAAAATTAAAGACAGAATATAAATTATTCTCATCAGCATCAGAGTCTTTTTCTTCATGGAGACTGGAAGTATAATACATTGAATCATAGTCATAGATCTCATTGCAGCTGGCACTTGAAGCTTGTAGGAGAAGCAAATGCCGATCAATTTATGTGACTCTCATCTAAAAATACATAAAGCCCAGGTTGTACTCTGGGGATTACCTGGCTTTATCAATAGCAAGCGTCCTCCTTCACCTGAGATTAGCAAGAATTCAGACTTGGTCAGGCTGCTTTTATATCTGTTCTGAATGACACTTTCAACAGATGGTATATTACAGAAAAAGTACAGATGTGTCTTTGGTATTTAACACTTTCTTTATGGGAAATTGTATCCAGATCTTTAAAATATAACAACAATAGGTACATTAAAATAAACTGCTATAAATATAATATGTATTATATATTCTTTCCTTTATTCTGAAATGAGTCATTGATATCTGAGAATGCGTATATATAATTAACAATGGATGCACACACATGTAAATATAAATGAAAGCATTTTTAAATTCTGTTAAATGTTTGTTTGCTCTTGAAGCTCTAAATATCCAGTCTATGTTATATCAACATGAAAGAAATACAACTAATCTAAAAGTAAAAGGTTTTTGTGGTCAATTTCATTGATGTGATTTCATTTGGCTGATTTTTTTTTCATGTAATTGACCAACTGTTTTGACATTATATAGAAATTTTGAAGAAATATATCTGTTTGTAATTGTTAAAGACTAACTTTGTATGTAACATATGTTAATTTTATATTTTTTAAAAATCCTGGATTCTTTTATGTTTGTTCGTTTTTGGCTTTTTTGTTGTTGTTTTTTTTGTGTGACCGGTAAGGGGATCGTAACCCTTGGTTTGGTGTCACCCACGTGGCGCTCAGCCAGTGAGTGCACCAGCCATCCCTATATAGGATCCGAACCCGTGGCCTCGGTGCTACCAGTGCAGCACTCTCCCGAGTGAGCCACGGGGCCGGTCCAAAATCCTGGATTCTTAAAAGACAACTTGTTAAGTTATTCATCCAGCCCCAGCATAAGGACTTTCTTGGAAATCAGCTAAGGCAGAATGATACCACCATAGGTCTTTAGTCTTAAAAGAATAGCCAGCACGGGCCGGCCCGGTGGCGCACTGCTACAGTGCGCCGCTTGGGAAGCGCGGTGGCGCTCCTGCCGAGGGTTCGGATCCCACATACAGACCGGTTCCCGCTCACTGGCTGAGCGAGGTGTGGGAGCAACACCGAGGGTTGCGATCCCGTTGCCGGTCCCGGTCCGGTACGGGCGCGACACTGAGGGTTGCGATCCGTTGCCGTACACGAAAAAAGACAAAAAGGAAAAAAAAAAAGAATAGCCAGCACAAGAGTTATTTCAGTTTAGTGTAAGGAAGAGAGTTTCTCAGAGACCCATAGGGCTCCACAAAGACTCTCATTAGGTAAGACCTACTTAGAAATTAAAAAATAAAAATAATAAATGGAAAAATTTCTTTAAGGGATATTTTCTTCAGAATAATAGAGAAAATAAAGTTAATTTTTATGAAACCAAAGGAAGGAGTAGGCCAAAAAGCATATTAATTATTGGAATTATTAATCAGATTTTAAAATTATTAAACAGATTTTGTTTAAAAATCACCTAAGCATAGCATTGTAAGAGATTCAACCAAATTTCTCCACAAACACACTAAAAAGGTATACTTTATATGCTTAATACATATTTCCTTCTTTTTGTTCTGCATTTTGGTGTTTTT
>NW_007727658.1:305215-307313 GCF_000696425.1 Galeopterus variegatus
ACACACACACACACACAAAAAAAACCGGGGGGGGGCGGGGAAGAAGATATAACAACTATACTTTCATGAAGTTACTACAACAAGCAAACGGAAAAGACATTCTTGGGGGGGAGGGGAGAGAGGGAGGAGGGAGGGAGGTGTCGGTGATGGGCCATAATAATCATATACAGTGTATATTGACAAAATAAAAATTAAAAAAAAAAATAAATAAAAATAAAATTATGTCAAAATAAAAAAAAAAATCAACATATTTTGATATCATGCTTTAATTTTAAAATAAGTATTACATACTATAAATGATATATTAATCTATTTAGCATCTTCAGTTTACTCAAAAGCTATGAGCAAGAGAAAGTGTTTTATTAGGGTTCTTTCACTTTATTTTTTTATTTTTTGGCAGTTGGCTGACAAGGGGATCCAAACCCTTGACCTAGATGTTGTAACACTGCACTCTAACCAACTGAGCTAACCAACCAGCCAGTCCTTTCACTTTAATCCTCCACCTGGGATGGATGTGGTTCAGGCATGCTCATAATTTTTTATTTAATCACAATCAGATAGTATCTTTAAACAATATTTTTAAATTAGTTTTTTAAAAATTATTTTTATGAGTTTTCCAACAGTGTTAAAAAATATGATGACCGTTATCAGTGTTTGTGCATCTTTATGTGTGATGTAGCGTGGCCAATTGTCCTGATTTGCCTATGACTGAGAGGTTTCCTGGGACATGAGACTTGCACTGATAAGACTGGGAGAGTCCTGGGCAAATCAGGACAGGTAGTCACCCAAAATGGAGGACCTGAACTAGAGGGGCTGATATAAATACAGCTAATATTTATGGAGGACTTAACTGTCAGGTATGCTGGCAAGCACTTAACAATTGCTCTTGCATTTAATCTTCATGACAGTTCATTGAGGTAGATGTTAAATTTCATCTCCATGTTATAGATGAGGAAGCTGAGACTTAGTGAGTTGATGTAAAACGTAGCTTCAGCTGACACATGCAATTGAATATGCCAGAATATATGTTCTTTTAAATCATTTTTTTAATGTTCCAGGCTCTTATTATAACTTATACAATATTGTTTTATGGTCGGCTTGATGGATGAGTGAATAAAAAGGTAGACTTTTAAAAGAATGGTTTTAGCATACGGGAGGATCATCCATTGAAGCAACAACTCCAGTGGAATTGACTCTGAGCTTGTATATTACAATGAATACAGGTGAAGTCAACCAGCTATTTGTAAGAATTTGAGGCCAATTTACCTTGGTGTCCAGGAGTCAGAACTGATGCTAATATTTACTTTGAATGCAAGAGAAAGATAAAACCTGAACCATACATTTTACTGTGTTCACTGTGCTTTACTTTTTTGAGGGCAACAAGAGAGAGGAATTCATTTAGGTGAAGCACGGAGGGAAGGGGAGGATTTGGAGTGACATGTGAGGGAGGAGTGGAAGTCCGGAGAGGGGCACGGCAGGAGGTGGCTGTGACACCTGCCTGCACTGCAGGGAGCAACAGGTCCTCCTCTGCTGTGTCACAAGGCCCAGCAGTCCGAGTGCTGGGTCTGGCTCCCCCTCCCTCCTGCCTGTCGGTATCATGGGTAGTATCATGTGGTTGCATGCTCACTCCAGCTAAACACTTAATTGGGAGCAGGATTGACAAGGAAAGTTTTGAAACCCATTGCAGGGAACAGGAATTCTCACCCTCTGGCCTGATAGGGAGCCTAACCCCAACCTTGGTAGATGGAGCTCTGCTCTCTGCCATGGATGTCAGACAAGTTCAACAACAAAGAAACAAACTAAGAAGACACAGGGAATGGCTTAACTGTCTCTTCTGTTCCTTCAAGCCAATCTGAAGCCCAAATACTCAAATTCAGGTTACCAATATTTTCCAGATGAACTATAAAAAGAGGAAAGGAACGAGTAGATCCACTATACGTATGTATGTATGTTTGTATGCATGTATGTATATGTATATATGTATGTATGTGTATATATGTGTATGTATGTATGTATGTATATATATGTATGTACACACACACACACACACACACAAACACAATGAATCATTATTTAGCTTTGAAAAAGAAGGAAATTC
>NW_007727658.1:307509-316753 GCF_000696425.1 Galeopterus variegatus
TTGACAAGGAAAGTTTTGAAACCCATTGCAGGGAACAGGAATTCTCACCCTCTGGCCTGATAGGGAGCCTAACCCCAACCTTGGTAGATGGAGCTCTGCTCTCTGCCATGGATGTCAGACAAGTTCAACAACAAAGAAACAAACTAAGAAGACACAGGGAATGGCTTAACTGTCTCTTCTGTTCCTTCAAGCCAATCTGAAGCCCAAATACTCAAATTCAGGTTACCAATATTTTCCAGATGAACTATAAAAAGAGGAAAGGAACGAGTGGATCCACTATATGTATGTATGTATGTATGTATGTATGCATGTATGTATATGTATATATGTATGTATGTATATATATGTGTATGTATGTATGTATATATATGTGTATGTATGTATGTATATATATGTATGTATACACACACACACACACACAAACACAATGAATCATTATTTAGCTTTGAAAAAGAAGGAAATTCAGATCCACTATACGTATGTATGTATGTTTGTATGCATGTATGTATATGTATATATGTATGTATGTGTATATATGTGTATGTATGTATGTATGTATATATATGTATGTACACACACACACACACACACACAAACACAATGAATCATTATTTAGCTTTGAAAAAGAAGGAAATTCTGACACACGCTACAGTATGGGTGAGCATTGAAGACGTCTCCCTAAGTGCAATAAGCCAGTCACAGAAGGACAAATACTGTATGATTCCACTTTTATCAGTTATGTACAGTGCTCAAATTCATAAAGACAGAAATTAAGATGGTGGTTGCCAGGGGCTGGGGAAGGGGAAATGGGGAGTTATTATTTAAAGGGTACAGAGTTTTGGTTTTGCAAGATGAAAAGAGTTCTGGAGATGGATGGTGGTGATGGTTGTACAGTGTAAACACACTTAATGCCACTGAACTGTATAGTTAAAAATGGTAACATTACCATTAAAGATGGTAACATTCATCTTATGTGTATTTTACCACAATTTTTAAAAAACGATGAAGAAAGGAACCCTTTGACCTTTCAGTCAGCGAAATTTCCAGCATCAGCTAAAGAGCCCCTGTATTTTTGTCTTTGTTCTGATAACAGCTTTTACTAAGCATTTAAACAAGTCCCTGTCTTGAGTATTCTTTGGGTTTCTCATCCATAAAATGGTAAAAATCCTTATCATGCAAGTGCTTCTTCTTAAGTATAATTGGTCTCTCTCTAAAGCCCAAATATATAAAATTCATATTTTTTTTCTTCTTTATCTGCTGCCCCACTCTCAAAAAATAAAGAAGGATAATCACGAAGCCAGAACATGGTACAGAAGTGCTGCTGTGATTCAGACTTTCCCTGCAGTACTTAGGGACTGTGCTGGATTGCGGTAGAAGACTAAGTCTCATGGCACACAGGTCTACTCGCAAGCAGGACATCTTCCAAAGTGGCTTCTACTCCCTGTGGAAAGACCTAGGAAAGTTGCATTTCTCCCAGTCCTGAATTTTCTCCCCAGATCTTTTTACTAAGTCTTTTAGTAATAAATTGCTTGAATCCTCATCCCAAATTGTCTCCTTATTTGAGAATCAATCACTGAGGCAACTAGTGAAGGCACCAAAGCAGAGTGGTTAAGAGCTTGGGAGCCAGAAAGTCCTGGTTTTGAATCCCTGCTCTGCAATACACTAGCCTTGGGTCCTGGGCCATCTTACTAAACCTTCAAACTTTAATGTTCTCATCTCCAAAATGAAGATAATAATCTACCTTCTGGAGAGGTTGTGAGGGTAGTGTCACCAATGCCTAGTGCACTCAATTTACAGAAAGTGTTCAATACACATAAACATTTATTAATTAATATTACCTCCAGAATAGGAAATGGTAGGTAGGGAAGATTTTTAGCAATGTTACCAGACTCCACATAAAAATCTGCTTATCCATGGGAATGTAAATAAATACAACCATTATGGAAAATAATACGGACTTTCCTCAAAAAGTTAAAAATAAAACTACCATATGATCCAGTAATCTCTTTACTGGATATATATCCGAAAGAAATGAAACCAGTATGTCAAAGAGATTTCTACAGTCCATGTTCATTGCAGCATTGTTCACAATAGCCAAGATGTGGAATCAACTTTATATGGAATCAAGTGTCCATCAACAGGTAAATGGAGAAAGAAAATGTGGTATATATACACAGTGGAATACTATTCAGCCTTAAAAAAGAAGGAAATCTTGTCATTTTCGACAACATAGATAAACCTAGAGGATGTTACATTAAGTGAAAAAAGCCAGGCACAGAAAGATAAATACCACATGATCTCACTTACATATGGAATCCGAAAGAGTTGAACTCATAGAAATTGAGAGTAGAATGTTAGAATGGTGGTTACCAGGGGCAGTGGGGTGGGACGGCAGGGGAGTGGGAGAAGAGAAAATAATTCTGTCTTTGTGTCTGTGATCCAGACTCTTTTTTATGAATGATCCTTAAACACATATGGAATCACCTACTGTGTTTTTGGTCTACCTCCAGTTCCCCAGTATTGTTTTATTCCTTAATTCTTTCCTCATCTTTAAAATAACTCCTTATTTTTCTGTTTCTTTACCTCTTACAAAATGTCATCAAAAGTTGTGATGAATCACAGCAGTCTGGCTTGAGAATTGGTCAACATAAATATTCCAAATATAATCTAGCCCAAGATGATGTTGGTTGTGAATTATTCATACAATCTGATGAGGAACTCGAAAGCATTTGTAGTCAAACAACAACTTTTCTCCAAATAATGTAAAGCCCATCTGAAATAGATCACAGTGATCTCACTTGCCAGATGAGAAACCAGGGCCCAGGAATGCAAAAGAATGGAACCAACATTGAACAAGAAATGTAGAATCAAACATCAGAATGTTTCTACTGGGGCTCAAGACTAAGTAGTAAATCCCCATCCCCTCCTTTTCCTACCTCTCTTTCCTGTAGGATAAATGGCTTTATGTTTAAGAAAAATGCACAGGTGAAAGGAAAACAAACCCTTTGAGGACACGTTGTTAACCCAGATGCTAAAAGTGCTTATGCTCAGCTATAGAAATAACAATAGAAACCAAAATGTGAGCTAAAACCAGTACCTACTCTGCACTTCTTAACCTGGCCTATAAGGCCCTTCTTGGTACAGCCCAGCCTACTTTGCCAGCCTTGGCTTGTCCATTGACTCCCCAACTGGAGACTGAAACCCTAAGTAACTTCCACACTACACTCTCTCCAAACTCCTAGTGTCTCCACCACTGATTTCACCGTCCTTCACTTCCTGTCTTACTTCTTCTTACATTTCAGTCTTTGGCCTGAGCATCAATGCCTGAGCATCTGGAAATATGTCCCAGCCATTCTCCACCAGTCTTTGGGGTTAAACTTCCCGTGTTTATATTTCCCAAATGTCCTGCACATATTCTTGTCATAATATCTCTGACTGTATTAACATTACCTGCTTCCTTGTCTACCTTCCTCACCAGACTGTGAGCTCCTGTAGTGGAAGAACTGTAGTTTGAGTACCTAGCATATACTAGGTCTTCAATAAATGCTTATCAAGTGAATCTGTGGTTTCTAGCTCTCCAAAGAAAAGAACAATTTGCTTGATTTCTTTTTATTTCACTAACATGTGACAATTTTTCCCCTTACATATAATAAAGATATGGTCTAGCAGACTTGTTATATGGAATCAGTAAGATTTACTTAAGTTAAAGAATGATAGATTGATAGACTTCAAAGGACGTTCAGAGGTCATTTATTTATTCCCAGCAGCACCAATGTGAATTTTCTGGAAATTTGAAAAGATTTCAGTCATGAAAAGCCCCAAAAGGTCAGCATTAGTAGTCAGCATTAGAAATAAGGACATAACCTTAAACAGGCTCAAATGGCATGCTCAGATAAGTTTGGTTTTCAAGAATCAAGAATAAAGCTTGCAACTTGTTATACCTTCATGCTGAGACATGAGAGTGCATAGAAAGTGGTGTAATTCATGTACCTATGACTCATTTACTCTTCATTCATCAGACTGCTTACTTTCATGAGTGTGTTGGATGCCTGTTTAAGCTTCCTTTTCTTGACAAGGAAGTTTGTTTTGGGGGAGATAACTCACATCCTAAAATCTGAACACTTATAGGGAAATTCCAAACCCAGTCAAGTCAGAGAGGCTTGTAAATTTCTCCCAGTACAGGTTAATAATCCAGCAGTTTCAAGGGAATAACAGTGGTGCAGATGAAATGGATCACTGGTTAACTGCCCTATGGTCTTGACTGGTTGACTGGCTTCAGGTTAAAACGTACGTGAGGCTAAAAATGTATACATTCAGGTCGAAATGTACACAAGGCTAAAAAGGTACTGGTTGACTGGCTTCAGGTTAAAATATGGCATGAGCTATGGTCTTGACTGGTTGACTGGCTTCAGGTTAAAATGTATGTGAGGCTAAAAATGTATACATTCAGGTTGAAATGTACACAAGGCTAAAAAGGTACTGGTTGACTGGCTTCAGGTTAAAATATGGCATGAGGCTAAAATGTATACAAATGACCAAAGGTCTTTGGAAAGAGAACACTCAACTAAAATAGTAGTCATTTTGAAAAGTAGTAAGAATGAATCAATTCACATCATTCATTGCATTATTACCTATGTAAAAGCCCCATGCTAAACTTTTTTTCTTCCTCTTACAATTATTTTTTGTGGTAAAATATGCATATCATAAGATTTACTATCTTAATCATTTTTAAATGAACAGAATTGCATTATTACCTATGTAAAAGCCCCATGCTAAACTTTTTTTCTTCCTCTTACAATTATTTTTTTGTGGTAAAATATGCATATCATAAGATTTACTATCTTAATCATTTTTAAATGAACANTTTAAAGATTTCAGTCATGAAAAGCCCCAAAAGGTCAGCATTAGTAGTCAGCATTAGAAATAAGGACATAACCTTAAACAGGCTCAAATGGCATGCTCAGATAAGTTTGGTTTTCAAGAATCAAGAATAAAGCTTGCAACTTGTTATACCTTCATGCTGAGACATGAGAGTGCATAGAAAGTGGTGTAATTCATGTACCTATGACTCATTTACTCTTCATTCATCAGACTGCTTACTTTCATGAGTGTGTTGGATGCCTGTTTAAGCTTCCTTTTCTTGACAAGGAAGTTTGTTTTGGGGGAGATAACTCACATCCTAAAATCTGAACACTTATAGGGAAATTCCAAACCCAGTCAAGTCAGAGAGGCTTGTAAATTTCTCCCAGTACAGGTTAATAATCCAGCAGTTTCAAGGGAATAACAGTGGTGCAGATGAAATGGATCACTGGTTAACTGCCCTATGGTCTTGACTGGTTGACTGGCTTCAGGTTAAAATGTATGTGAGGCTAAAAATGTATACATTCAGGTTGAAATGTACACAAGGCTAAAAAGGTACTGGTTGACTGGCTTCAGGTTAAAATATGGCATGAGGCTAAAATGTATACAAATGACCAAAGGTCTTTGGAAAGAGAACACTCAACTAAAATAGTAGTCATTTTGAAAAGTAGTAAGAATGAATCAATTCACATCATTAATTGCATTATTACCTATTTAAAAGCCCCATGCTAAACTTTTTTTCTTCCTCTTACAATTATTTTTTTGTGGTAAAATATGCATATCATAAGATTTACTATCTTAATCATTTTTAAATGAACAGTTCAATGTTACTAAAGACATTCATATTATTGTGCAACCATTACCACTGTTCATCTCCGTAACTCTTTTTGATGCTAAACTTTTAATAATGCCCTGAACAGACCTTGTACAAGGAAAGGCTGAGATCTTTCTTTTTGCTTCTTCGTATGATATAGTTCATGATCAAGACTGCTAAAATCAAATCTCTGACTGAGCATCAATTGGAAGTTGCTGTCGGATTACTATGACTGAAAAAAACAAACCAAAACAAAACAAAATATAACCAACCAGATGTCAGAATCTAGGATAAGACTGATACCTCAAAATGAATGAGATGTCCAGAACTGAGGTCTGACTCAAAGAGCTGACTACGTCAGGAGCAGCAGAAGTTAGACGCATGCTGAGGAGATGTCTTAGTCCATTCAGGCTGCTGTAACATAATATTTGAGACTAGATGATTTATAAAGGACAGAAATCTATCTCTCACAGTTCTGGAGGCTTAGAAATATCAAGTGCCGCAGGTTCGCCATCTGGTGAGGTCCCGGTCTCTGCTTCTAAGATGGCATTTTCAATGCTGCATCCTCCAGAGAAAACAAGCTGTGTGCACTCACATGGCAGAAGGGAAGGAAAGGCCAAAAGTACCTAGCTAGTTCCCTCCAGCCCTTTTATAAAGTCAATCCCATTCTTAAGGGCGGAGCCTTCATGACCTAGTCACCTCCTGAGGGCCCCACCTCTTAATACAATCACGGTCCAGCATATAAATTTTGAAGGGAACACAGACATTAAAACCATAGCAAGAGAGAAAGTCCTACAGTTCATAAGCTTGGGCTGAACCAAGGGAATATGAGTAGATTGAGATGAGTTCAAATTTTAACTGGGACTCTAGAAATCTGAAAACCTATCTAATTCTGAGTCACCCCATTTCTTCCTGATGGTGCTCCAACACCTGCCTGAACACTTCTGGACATACAAAACCCTTTACTTCCTCAGCGGGCTCATTGAACAGATGACTCTGACTGTTAGAAGATCTCTTCTTATAGTGAATCANAATCTAGGATAAGACTGATACCTCAAAATGAATGAGATGTCCAGAACTGAGGTCTGACTCAAAGAGCTGACTACGTCAGGAGCAGCAGAAGTTAGACGCATGCTGAGGAGATGTCTTAGTCCATTCAGGCTGCTGTAACATAATATTTGAGACTAGATGATTTATAAAGGACAGAAATCTATCTCTCACAGTTCTGGAGGCTTAGAAATATCAAGTGCCGCAGGTTCGCCATCTGGTGAGGTCCCGGTCTCTGCTTCTAAGATGGCATTTTCAACGCTGCATCCTCCAGAGAAAACAAGCTGTGTGCACTCACATGGCAGAAGGGAAGGAAAGGCCAAAAGTACCTAGCTAGTTCCCTCCAGCCCTTTTATAAAGTCAATCCCATTCTTAAGGGCGGAGCCTTCATGACCTAGTCACCTCCTGAGGGCCCCACCTCTTAATACAATCACGGTCCAGCATATAAATTTTGAAGGGAACACAGACATTAAAACCATAGCAAGAGAGAAAGTCCTACAGTTCTCACCTCCTGAGGGCCCCACCTCTTAATACAATCACGGTCCAGCATATAAATTTTGAAGGGAGCACAGACATTAAAACCATAGCAAGAGAGAAAGTCCTACAGTTAATAAGCTTGGGCTGAACCAAGGGAATATGAGTAGATTGAGATGAGTTCAAATTTTAACTGGGACTCTAGAAATCTGAAAACCTATCTAATTCTGAGTCACCCCATTTCTTCCTGATGGTGCTCCAACACCTGCCTGAACACTTCTGGACATACAAAACCCTTTACTTCCTCAGCGGGCTCATTGAACAGATGACTCTGACTGTTAGAAGATCTCTTCTTATAGTGAATCAATATTCATTTCGTGTTTCTTCCACCCACACTTCCTTTTAGAGATATATACAATAAGTTAAATCCTTTCATCCCACATAACTTTACAAGTTGTAGGACCCATCTGTTGAGATTTCCATGCCTCTTTTCTCTAGATGAAACCTGCCTACTTTTCCTCATATGATGTGGCTTTAAATTTCTTTTAAAAGTAGAAATTTTTCTACTTTTTCTCATACAATGTGGCTTTAAGTCCTTCCACTTTCTTGGTTATTTTCCTCCAAAAACACTTCTCTTTGTCATTCCACCCCTTAAATGTGTTAATTAGAATGAATGTATGCACCTCTTTATGCTCTGAACTTGAAAAATCCATAACGGAGTTATGTTCACTTTAACAGTGAACAAATTTTCTTTTATTTCATGAGGCCTTTCCCGCTTAGTGGAGACATGATTTTCTGTGCTTATCACGTCTAAGTGGCATGTTTGTAGGCATTTGTTTCCTGGAAAATTCCCTTCTTGTTATTTTCAGATTCTTATAGACTGTTGAGTGAAAGATCCTGCTTCAGACCACATTTAAATCATAACATCAAGTTCAGTCATACAATTCAAGGACAAATAAACCTCAAATGAAAATAAGGAAGAAAGGGACTCTCTCTGTACATCATTCAAAAGCAAAATGAAATATCATTGTTTTGTGTGAGCATAAGTGGAAGTTGACAGGAAATTCAGGCTAGGATTAGTGAAGGGAGGAAAAAAGCTTTACTGGTTTATTTTTCCACATAGAAAGCCAGATTGGGTAGCACTAGGGTATATCTGGACCTTGAGTGTATATGAGTACACACACAGAATTAATCAGGAAAAGAATGTACAACTACATCAATATGTTGTTATTTTTATGGTTATTTATTGAGCTCTATTCCTCTATGCAATAGAGAACAGTCCACAGGCTCCATGGGAAAGGTTTGCATGACATAAACTGTAGCAGAAAACAGATGGTCATCTGATCTTAATAACTGTGTTTAAGCACAGCTGAACTGCTATTAGTGATACCATCAACAATGATTTATTTGGGAAGCATGGTAGAGGGACTTTCACCCCCACGGAATATTTTTTTCTTTTAACATTTGTGATTGTCTACACAACACTGAGAACTTCTGGATATAAACCAAACTTTGCAGTCCATCATTTGCATGGTTGGTACATGCAATGCCAAACAACTGAATGTCAAGAAAGGAAAAATGCAGCTGGCTAAATTGTTTAGAGCTATATAAATTGCCAGATCGGAGTTATTATTCAAAGGGTTGGTTAGTGCAGACACCTCACTGCGACAAAGTCTAATTCAAGTCACTCCAATCTGTTAAGACCTGACTTGGTCCTTGTTGCTTGAAAGGGTACAATTCAAATATCTGGACAATGCAGTCTGCCATCCCAGCGTCATCTGCTGCTTCTCTTCACTTGATGAACTCCAAAATCCAACCATACAAACCATACACCAGTTTAAGAGCATTTGATGCTTTTTCATGTTTCCAAGCATGTTTTTGCTCATATGCATTCTACCTGACGTGTTTTTCTTCCAATTTTCCTGTCATGTTTTTCTTCCAATCCCCCCATCCATCTTTTAAGACCGTGCTCAAATATAAACTCCTTCGGGAAGTGTTTGTTAACTTCTCTGTACTAAATAAGTTGTTTCCTCCACTGTAGTCCTACTG
>NW_007727658.1:317578-325740 GCF_000696425.1 Galeopterus variegatus
CACATTTTTACAGTACTTGAATTATTATTTACAAAATACACTTTGGTATGTGTGTAGCTGTGATATGTGGCTTAATGATTCTCTTTAGGAATTTTCCAAATCTCTTGAGAATGTGTGATACTGAAAAAAATACAGCAAATGTTAAATACCTAGTAACCTTAACAAAAGTTATGCTCATAGCACGAAAAGTTATAAAAGGATTATAGAATGTCCTATTCACCTATTCAATTCTGGGCATTAAAGAATTTTTATCGTATCTTTTGTTGCTTTATATTCAATTATTTGGTAAGAAAAAGAATTTCCCCATATTACTGTGTGTGTGGTTATATGTAATAGTAACTTGAGAAATGTATAGATTCATATATCTGTAACATACATATTTATATGTATATTTCATCTATAGGATGTATAGATAAAGATATACATTTATATACATATATGTACACATAACTATTCATTTATATTTAGTGAAAGAACAACAGACAAAACCCAAAGAGAAAACTGCTTCATTCAAACATGCCAGTATTTTTAGCTTCCTCACCAAAACTGTCAGTATAAAGTGGACACTGTGTAATGCAGGGCGTACAGGAATACTTTCACCAGGCTTAAGGGGATGAGATAATGAAACTAGCTCCTGGGATAAGCATATTTATTGGGTTTGTTATGTATCAAATGTAACAAAAGTAGGGGATCTGAAGAACACCCTGTGTGGTTCTTTTCACACTCTTTGATCACACAATTCCTCTTTAATTCAGATGCAGTAGAGCTTAAGTGCCTTCATTGATGTGTTAAGTGTGGAATGATTTTTGTATAAAATAAAAAAGGCTCCATTATGTGTCCAGAAAAGCCTGTGTGTGCTTGTTTATTGAGACAGGAAGTCGGTTTCCCACACAGAACAACAGTTCTGCGATGCTGAAGCATTTTGTCTGAAAGAAGAGTAAAGGAAACTTAATTTTCTACCTGGCAGAAATCGGCTTCTGAAGGAAGGGTCAGACAATGCCATTGGACTTCAGCTGAATGAGAGGACTTGATTGATTTTCAGAAAATGTGCCATGTGTAGGGGAGGTTGCCTGGAATACTTCTGTTAGGAAAACGCACATTTTATATGAAGAGCCTGTTTTTTGTACCTTGCTTAAAATGATGCCTCCCAGTGAGCACTGGCCACCCCCTTCTGAAGTCAGGTGGGGAAAAGAGAAATGTTCTTTTTAAGTTTTTCCTTGTAGATATTGCCTCTAGGTTGTTGTGGTAGTGTTTTTTCCTTAAATCAGCTGCCTTTTATTTATTTATTTATTTATTTTTTGACTAGCATGGAGAGTATTTCTGAGACTTTCCAAGGTGAAGTTTATAAAGCTACCCATAGTTTAAATATTTAAGTCTGGACAGAGTTCCTATCTGCTAGGAGTGGATCTTAACCTTGTAAATCCATGGAATAAAACCTATGCTGTGGTCACAGGATAAAAGGGAGCAAGATTAGAATTCATCTCAGTCTCATACTCTAAAGCCAATTCTTTTTTCTCTGCACCATGCTGCCTTAAACTATATGAGGTAGCTCGATTCTAGCCAGCCTCACCATGGCTCATGTAATCCCATTGTCTGCTCTCCTGGTTATTGTCATTTTCATCTCTTTTCATCCTCATTATGAACCATCTGAAAGCTTATGTTTCTTAGCTGGGAGTTGTTCAGAAAGAGTACATTACATAGCTGTTCCACTCAGCAATGTTATAATTCGAAACAGACAACAGTGCAGTGGACCTAGATGAGAAAAACGTATGGAGAATAGAAGGCACTCAAAGAATTTTTCGATGGGTGACGTTTACTCACTGGTATTTCAGAGATAAGTGAATTTTCAGGATAAAGAACTTGACAAAGGATAGTTATAGCAGTTTCACATCCAAGAAAACTACCATTACGCTGTGGAAAATATGCAGTGGAGACAGGATCAGAATTGCTATTTGATTCAGGCTTGCTGAGGGGTGTATGTTTCGGGCATACTCGTATCTCCTCAGTTGATTGCATGATTCTTCCCCATGTAGTCGTATCCTTTTCTGCCCATCTGTCCTTACTTTCTCTCAATCTGCTACTAAGACAACCTCTACTTTATCTTCCCATCAGGTGTGGGTGAACTTTTTCCTTTAAATTGGTGTCAAAGTATGTTTTTGATCATTATAAACGTGTTTATAAAAGAATTTCAGAGTCAAATAATTCTAGGGGACAGGTATTGGGGAAAGACAAGGAATATTCTTCGAGAAGGTCCCAGACTAATAGTGGCTACCATAAAGTTCTTTCCCCTTGGCGTGCAGAATGAATTTTTCACCCCTGACTCATTTATTAGCCTAGCCTATTTTATCACAATTCACAGTAGCTTTGCCATAGCTGTTGTCCTAGATAGTTAATGCTGCTTCTTCACACACTTCTCACATTCTTCTCATGCATTTCTCATCGAGTGAGCTTCATCTCTCGCCCCCTCCATCTATTTGTGTAATGCTTGGTATGTGACCTCTGCTGTTTACAACAATAGGCTCTGGCCAAGTCATGTGACTTTAATTTGTCATGTCAGACACCATTCTTCCTGGAGAGAACTAGTTGTTGCCCTAAAGCGCTCTCACCTCAATATGAAATGGTTTCTTGTAACCAAAGATAAAAACAAAACTTTTTAAATCTCTTCATCCTGTGTTTATATCTAAAAAAAAATGATACTGGACCTTTATCACCAAAATCAACGGTACGGTGAGAAAATGTCCAAGTCAGGAATCCATGAGCTGGATTCTGATCCTGGTACTGTAATAAACTTGTCACAACTCAAAACCAGTTGCTTAATTGCTTGGACCTTTACTTTCTCCATCAGAAAATTCCTTTCTTTCCTTCCTCCATTCCTCCATCCCTCCTTTCCTCTGTTCCTTCCTCCCTCCCTCCTCTCTCTCTCTCTCTCTCTCTCTCTTTCTTTTTTCCTTCAGTGGGGTGCAGGAAACTCTACCACAAAATATGACACCTTCACATACTAAGTATTTTAAGCTGAAGGAAACTGAGAAAGTCTCAGAAGCAGAAAGGTCTTTGTGACTTTCTCTTTGGAAGACCCTCATGTGACAGGTGTCTTACCCTACACCCAGAGAGAAGAAGTGTTACACAGAGAGACCAAAAAGAACCTAAACAAACAAGCATTGCTGAGCTCCCTCCAGTTTATTACCATTAAGTCCTATCCTCTTTTTTCCCAACCATACTTCTACACAACTGTCTATACTTCATCAAACCTAATCATAAAAATACATAATTCTCTCTGGGGCTTTGTGTCTCTGACTCTGAAGGCTCCCATGTTGCATAAAGCTTATACTAAATAAATTTGTTATGATTTTCTCTTGTTAAACTGTCTTTTGTTATAGGGGTGTCAGCCATGAACCTTATCAGTAAGGAAAGATATTACTTTTTCTCCCCTACACTTTTTTTCTTCCTTCCTTTCTTTCTTTTTATTTCTTCTCTTCAACTCATATTGACTGAACACCTTTATTCTAAAGGAGAGAACATAAAAACCAAATATATACAAATTAATTTTATTTGTCAATTAAAAATAAGTTAACTTTTAAAATTAACTTTTATCATAGTTAAATGACCAAATAAAAAGAAATAAACTCTATATGCATTTGTAGAGATCTATATAAAACTATAATATTATTGTTATGGGAAAATGACATTCCTGGGGAGACCGGATAATACTGAGGTTAAGAATTTGAGCTTTCAGATTAAAAACTTGAGTTTCAGTTCCCCTAGTTGAGTGACCATGGACATATTACTTCATCTGTAAAACACAGTGTGCAAATAAAAGTATATAACTCAAAGAGAGTTATGAAGATTGAGTGAGATTCTATATCTAAAATATCAAGCATGAATGCCTTGCATATAATAAATGCTAACCAATGATAGCTATTATTATTATTATTATCGTTAGGTAAGACAGAGTAACTTGCACTATTACCATTTTAGTTGTTTAAAATAACAAGAGTAATCTCAAAGAAAGCAAGAGTTGGTGGGAGCTGGAAGAGTCAGGATTTCTCCTGGGGGGTGTCAGTTTCTTCTGGAGAAAGGAATCCATGGAGGAGGCAGGACTGTACCTGGGTAGAGGCACAGGAGGGTATAACCCCTAGCACTTGCTGATTGCTTACTTCTCCCTATCACTTCTCAAGCATCCTTTTTCAGCTCCTTATTGAGCTTGTCCAGTATTGTTTTCTCTTAATGTCCCTGGGTCAGAGCTTCCTCTGGGAAAAATCAGTTGATGGCTTAAAAGTCACACCTTCTTCTCAGTCATATCTGTCAAAATTCTATTCTTTCTGCATGGCCTGTTTCAAATATTACCTCCTTCATGAAGTCTTCCTGGGCTGTCCTAAAATGCCACTCAGAATACCTATTCTGTGTTCCCACTGCACTATTAGCAACCAATAGAGTGTGATTGTGTTAGAGAGAGTGGGTGAATCTCTCTCTGTGAAATAATATTAACCTGTCTCTTATATTAGACTGTGAGCTGTTTCAAGGCAGGAATTATACTGTATTCATCTGTGCATTCCATACCTTAATTACTTGTGCCTAGTACATCATAGAACTAGACAAATAAAACTGAATTGTTTGCACTGAATTGAATTTAATCTTGTGCAGGAAAAAGGGATGGGCCTGCTTTCCTGACTTTCCTTTCCTAAGAGTCCTGGCTGGTACTGATCTGGAGTATACAACCAGGGAAAGGGCCCAAGGGCTCTGGCTTCCAGCTCAAACCCCCAATTCCACCACAAGTTGCCTCTGGATCTCAGAGAGCCTCCATCGCTGACTAGGTGGCCCTAGATCCCTTGAAACCTGGAATTAAAGACAACCCATGTGCAAGTTTGGATTCATGCCTTGATGACATGGACTCAGGAGATCATGAGGCGATGAGAATGTTCCACTTTGCTTATTTTTACTGTGGGCTTATCAGGACATTCAGATGGTTGGAGTTAAAATGAGAAAAGGGTGTGGAGCCTACGTTTGGCTAAATGCAGTTAAGAAATTCCTTGGCAGAAAAAGAAAATAATATTTTCTTCTTCCTTTTTTAAAAATTTGTTTAAGTTGACCTAAATAAATTCTTCACAGTAAAAGATAGAGTTTCTTTTTCCTTTTCTGTCTGTCTAAGGGGTCTTATCTGATTTAAATCAGCATTGGCCAGATATGATTTGGAACAGCTGAGGCTAAAATTCCCTTGAAAAAAGTAAATCTTAAGTTAGAACTATTAGAGCTCTAGTATTATTCTACTATTTTGCTACCTAGTCCACTCCACTCCTCCAAGGTAGTGTGTACTATCAAGTGTGAATATTGGGGATTATGAATTTTACACTTAAAATGCTCCAATGCCCTGCAGAGTTTTCTCAGTGATTTTAAAGTCCTGTTAATCATACTATAGTCAGTTCTTGATTATCCACAAAAAAGGAAATGAATCGTGGCACAGATAATCCAAAACAGAAAAACAATCAAAATGTTTCTTATATTTTACTGTGGAATGCTTTGTATGGCTTTTGGAGGTTGAGATTTTCCTTCCCAGTGACGTTCTGCTTAGGAAAAAGTTAAAATGAGCTTGCATTCCCTCAGCCCACACTAAATAGCTGAGGGGGATGTGGCCCAGCCACACGCTGGGTGGCAGGGAGGAGACAGCCTGAAATCCCAGGGGAAAGAATTCCACCGATAATCTAGAAACGGAAAATGCCCATATGAATAATTAAGTGCTGACTGGAATATAATTCAGCCTTGTAAATCAGTGTGGACAATTTTTCAGACCTCCCCCCCCTTTTTTTAAATTAGGTTATCCTCTTCAGTTGCCAGTTTATTTTTGGCAACTTGGCCAAGAAGGGGATCTGAACCCTGACCTTGGTGTTATCAGCACCATGCTCTACCAACTGAGCTAACTGTCCAGTCCTGACTTTAATGTCCTTTCCTTCACACGGTCCAGTGGTGCTGGCACTATGTGACTGCCAGGGCCATGGGGAGTCAGGCCTTGCTGATGTACTCTGCCTCCGTCCAACCACTTTCTTCAGGTGAACATATGTAGACTTATAAAATGCCACACTATTTACAGTTGTCTCATCTACTACAGTAGTTACTACTATTGTTCCTGTTTTACAGATGAGTAAACTAAGGCTCGGACAGGTTCATCACTAATTTAAGTTCACAGAGCTAGTCACTGGGAGAGGCTAAGTTTGAGTCCAGGACTATCCTACCCAGTTTGGATAACTAAGTTCAGAATCAGAAGTTAAGGGATACCAAGCCTTTCGTTGTTTTGATATTTACCTGGTTTTCCAGGTAAATATTCTTAGAAAGTAAATTCAATTAAACAAATATTTATGAGCTCTGAATACTAGGCTATATATTCCTGATATTGTGTTGCAAAAAAAAAATCTAATAATATTTAGATATAATGTCTGTCCTCGTGGGGTTTTCAGTTTGGAATAGAAAGCAGATGAATAGAATAGAATGAGAAGCCAGATGATGATAAAGTAAAGCAGAATGTGACAGGTAGATACAAGAAATGGCAGGGAAGGGTCAAGTCACATCAGGATGGGGGGAAAAATAACAGGATTTCAAAAAAGAAGCTAGTGAATGAATGAATGCAAGTTAGTGGTTAATTACAATGCGGTACATGTGATGTTACTCCAGGACCAAGTATATGGTGCTGCTGTGATGGGCCATACCAACTGAACTGCATTTTATTTAGAGCTCTGATGTGAATGGGATGGGACTTCAACTGGTGGAAGTACCTTTGGCAGGTATTTTCAGGTAAGAGAACATCAGATATGTTCAGAGAAACACAAGTTGGTCTGATAAGAGAATCTCTCAAGGAGAAGAAATGTAAGCAAAAATGAAATTAACGACAACAAAAAGAAGTGTCTAAATAGCATAATAGTGTTGCCATAAAAAAATCAGAGTGGTAAACAGGAATGAAAGAGGCAAGAGAGGAGAGGGGGAAGACCTTTTTAAAAACCCTCATGTTTCCTCATGTTTTAGAAAGTGTAAACACTCATTGTGTTATATAGTACAGCTAGGACATGGGTACATCCTTCAATAATTTTAGTGCTGGGAGAAGATGAGAATAGGTAAAGATAAAGAATTGATTAGACCAAGATCACACAATTGGTCAAGTGGATGCCCAAACTCAGGTCTCATGACTCCTACCCAGGTTATCTGCCACTACCCAGGCTGGCTTTGGAGCACGATGTTAGCACCAAGGCCAAGATTCCAGGAAGCCTCAGAGTAGCTTTGGGGAAGAAAGCAGGAATTCCAGGATGTTTACAAAATATAATTCAGGGCTTATAGATCTTTTATTAGTTCTGGAAATTTCCACAGTCATCTTAGCTAAGTCACATTCTTTTTTCCACACAGGCTTTTTTTGACATCTGCCCTTGGTCTCTTCTTTCATGTCTCCCTCCCCTCCACCCCCCACCATATTACCCTGTCAAATCTGCTTTTACCCCTAGAATAATATGCCTCTATGTACTGTTATTATCTCCTGGGTCTCTGTCTCTTTAGTTTCTGGAACCTTAGATATCTATGGGCCCCAATCCTTGGTCCTATGAACAATTTCACATCACTATGGACATGACCTCTATGAAACTGGCCATAGTACTCTGGGTTCTCAACATGCAATTCTACTCCTCTTCCTGTAGTGGAAACCATGGTGCACCACTTCCTTCAAGACCTAGCTGCCAGGTGTATTGGCTGCTAACACTTTACAGCTGAGCCTTCCTTGAAAATTGATCTCTGCCCAAGGCCATGTCCATTTTCCAGAGGTAGCTCCCAACCAATGACTGTCCAGACCACCTGCCACAATGCCAGGCAACTGTAAAAGGCTATCGGGGCTCCAGAGCTTTCCGAGGGATCAGTTTAGCCCTCTCTTGTGAATGTACTACTGTCCAGCTTCTCCCTTTGCCCAGTCCTGCTTCCCTTACCTTCAAAAGCGTCTTTCTTGAGCGTACTGCTCATGAACCCTCTGCATGCAAATCTCCACCTCAGAATCAATTCCCATCACCTTCCCAGCACCCTATATTTATTCAGGCTTTTATGTTGTTGCTATAGTAAGCTGTTCTGTAAGAAAATAAAAAAAAACTTGCAAATTTTGAAGGGGTACAACAGAATTCACTGAGTCAGGCCAATAGCCTAGT
>NW_007727658.1:326276-327858 GCF_000696425.1 Galeopterus variegatus
TAGGCTTTTATGTTGTTGCTATAGTAAGCTGTCCTGTAAGAAAATTTAAAAAACTTGCAAATTTTGAAGGGGTACAACAGAATTCACTGAGTCAGGCCAATAGCCTAGTCTAGCCATTTTCTTACTTCTTGACCTGAAGTAAGTAATTCATTATTCTTATGTACTGGTTCCTTTGACTTGAATGGACAGTAACCTATATGATGGGGAAGAAAAACGAACAGAAATTAAGCCCCCTAAACAAACCATTAAGTGCTGAGAGAACACTTAAATTCTGTGGTGTGGTGAAAGCTTCAAACTCTAGAGCCCCATAGACTGAGCTTCTACAGAGTCCACTTCCTTGGAGGTAGTTTTGAAAACAACTTTACTTCACTCTTTATGGAACCAGAAAATTCCTCTGGGGACTCAGCCACACCCCAAATCTTAGTCTACATCACTGAGTTTAACACAGATTCACAGGAATTTGGCAAGCTGCTCACCCAATTTTTCTATCAAATTGGATCCAAATGTTGCCTAGGTTGGCTGAAAGTTCAGGCAGAAGAGGAGGCCCAGGCCAATCAACTGCTACGTGGTGATATCTGAAACTCAAATGAGTTTGGCTTGGCTTTTGGACTAGGAGGAAAGTTTTGAACTGTAGTATATGAAATAAGCCCTGGTCCAACTCAAAAAGAGTTTCCACTTTTTTTTGAAGTTTGTTTCAGATCTGCATCTCACCCTACTGATATACACAGGGCATTGTGCTCATTCTAAATGCCAAGGTCTGTTCTAGGAAACTTCAGGCTCCTGTAGGGTCAAAGTGCACTGGGGAAGCTGATTCTCATCACCCATTGCTTTAATACCATCTAGAACAGAGTAAGCCTTGATGACAACATTGGTGGGGTGGGAGTGTCTGGTGAGGGCTGGAGGAACCACTGGTTCAGGCTCCTGTGAATCCAGTAGGCAGTGGGCTTTGTGTATTGCTGCCCTGTGGACAGAGAAAGTGTTCGACTCCTGCTTTCTGGAACGTTGGCTATGGCTAACACATGCAGCACTGGTTCGTATATAATTGTAAAATAAAGTAAGCTTTTGCTGATATATCATATTTTTTATTACAACTCCTTAAATAATTCCTCCTTCCCTTATTTTTTCTTCTTCCTTTTCTTTTTTCTCTAACAACCTTCACCACAATCTCCACTGTCTTCAGGTTTCATTTATTGCTCCTCCAAAATCCCTCACCATTCCCCCCCCCCACCACCCCACCACCAGCCTGGCCTCTCCCAAGTGGGTCACGTGCTTGGGGTCTCTTTCCCTACCCCCACCCCACATAGACTTCTTCATTCTAACCCCCTCCATACTCCTCCACCTCCCACCACTGCTAAGATTCATCTCTCATAGATACTGTCTCCTAAGTCCCTAGCCTTAGAAAAACCAATATGTTAAAAATATATATTTAGGGCCCAACCCGTTGCTCACTCAAGAGAGTGTGGCGCTGGGAGCGCAGTGGCGCTGGGAGTGCCAAGGCCGCCAGTTCGGATCCTATATAGGGATGGCCAGTGCGCTCACTGGCTGAGCACGGTGCGGACGACACCAAGCCAAGGGTTGCGAT
>NW_007727658.1:328825-351755 GCF_000696425.1 Galeopterus variegatus
TATATATTTATTTATTTATTTATTTATTTATTTATTTATTTATTTATGGGGAAACCCACTATAAAACTGGTATCGAATTATGTTTGAGTCTTGGTTTTGTCACTTACGGGCCATGTAACATCGAGCAAGACATTGAGAATCTTTAAACTTCGGTTTCTTCACCTCTGAAAGACAGATAAGAAATATTTAGCTTACGGGATCTCAGCTTAAATTTAACTTGCGTCAAAAAATGTACTCCAAAATAAAATGACGTGCCCCTCTTGTCATAAAGTTTGTCACTTTGCATCCTAATTCCCTGTTTTCTTTCTGATTCTCACTAGAAACTCCTGAGGGCAAGGACTAGGCCTTTCGCTCTGGAAGCCCGGTGGCTAACACAAAGTCTAGCATGTCGCTGGTACTCAGAATATGTGTATTGAATGAATGGGCCACCTCTGAGAGCATTTATAAATAGTAGAGATTGTTTCTCCCAGATAGCATATTTATACTGGAACAGTGTTCATTTTAAACCATGTCTTCACTGGAGGAGAGCCCATAAGGGAAATGTCAGGTGCAGGAAGATGTTTTGGTGTCCCTCAAATAGCTCCATGTAGGTGGCCTCTGGCTCTCTCCAGACGTCCAGCTGGCCCTCAGCCCGTGCACCTGAAGGGGAATATCTGAGGCTCTTAACACTTCCTGCTTCATGTCAGTGACACCAGTTTGGCTCGGTTTTCACTTCCAAACTGGGATCAAGTGTTCCCCAAGTGTGGAGAGAAGAAGAAAGGTGTCTCATCCTCTCCCTGACCTCCTCCTCTCACTTCAATTCCCCTCTTCTCGCATTTTTCATGGAAGCTTAAACTAGATTCCCAGAAAAAAGCCCTGTCTTCTGGCCAGGCCAGCAGCCTTCACAATGGTTGGCTCTGACACTCTCTACACAGCTAGAAATGTGGATAGAAGTGTCTGATGAGGTGCTCAGACACTGACATACCGGGGAGAAGAGAAGAGGAGGAGAGCAAGGAGTGTGTGGCGTGCAAGACATCATGTTCACAGAGTGAAGTGACACTGTGCAGAAAGCCGGCCACTGCTAATGCGCTGGTAAGAAGACAGGAAGGAAATGGATTATTTCTGTTATGCATTTCGGGAGACAATTTTCCATGTGTCACGTTTTCACGTCTGGCTTGCAGAAGTACTGACTGCCTTTGTTCTGGACTATCTTTTCAAGGATGTTTCTATAGTGAAAAGCGTTGGAAAACAGAGCTGGCCTGGAGCACAGAGTGGGAGTGCTCACTGCCCCTTATATGAGATTTGAGTTCCCTAAGCTGGTCTCTCATAATGCATCCCACAGTGTGCACAGGTATCACCTGGCTCTCTTCACACTGTCTTGTGGGAATTTGGGCCCAGAGAACCAATGAAAATATGTTGATACTCACATTGTTTGCTGTGCTGTGAGTAATTGTTGTCTCTGACCCAGGAGTCTTGTGTCTTCGATTTGCATCTAGGAAACTGTCAATTTATCTTATTAGCTCACAAGGAGTATAAAGTTTCAGGCCCTTCACAGTTCTTGACAAAGCTCTGTCTCCTCTGCCTAAAGGTAGCCGTTTATCTTATTAGCTCACAAGGAGCATAAAGTTTCAGGCCCTTCACAGTTCTTGACAAAGCTCTGTCTCCTCTGCCTAAAGGTAGCCTGTGAAAGAATTCTGCCTTTATGGGTTTATGTGAGTTGTATCTTCTATGGGTAAGAGGTATAGCAGAGAGAGAGAAAGAGCACATGTTTATTGAATGTCCTCTGTTTGCCAAGGTGGGCTTGCTTGAGCTTTCATACATTATTTCATTTAATCCTCACAAGGACCCTAGGAGTAGACATTATTTTACCCATTTTGCAGATGAGGAATCCTAGGCCCAGTGAGGGGAAGTGACCTTCCAAGGTCACACACTGGAAGTGGAATATAAACCCTAGGCCCATCTGCTGAGAGAGCTTCTGACCTTGCTGTTACATCATTCTTGGAAGTCAGTCTTTTCTATGTATTGAATAGGTGCTCAACCCAAGATAACAAAAGAGATGCTAGCAAGTCTCTTACCTCTTCATGACTTTGCCTGGCTCTATCACTGGATGTGGTCTTATATTCCCAGCTTAATGGGCACTCTTTACTTTTTAAATCTAATCTAGTCTTTTGCCTTTCCTTTTTCTAGGACCCCAGGCTCCGGGCAATGCCACTCCTATTTCTTAGCTTCGGTCTTCTTGGCCCTGGCTATTGCTCTGTTTGTTTTCTATTCAGAAGGAAAGGTGGGAAGCCCTTTCTCTGATATCACTACAGAACCAATAACACTCCCCAGACTTCACAGTTCTAAAGAATATTTCTGGTTTTCAGATGTGGCTAGGGTGATTTGCACCCGGATGCTTGGACTCGCCATCTGTTCAAAGACTGCTCAGAAAAACCCTCCCATGCATCCGCCTGCTGCGCACCAGCCCACTCTGCCTGCAGCTGCTATTTCCCAGGACTTCATACCTGTGCCACACTGTTTCAAGCTGAGCTTCCAGAAATCATAAAAGTATTTGCCAGACCTACTACACAGCCTAAATACAGCACAAGTTGACTTTGCCTTGTAGGAAATGGGACAGGGAATGGCCTCTTTTCTGTGTAGTGCCTGTTTGTTTTTCAGTTACGAGGGGAAAGCTTTAGGCAGATGCAGCATACATGTGAAGACGGGGAGACAGAAAATGAGAAGCCCTTTCCATCATGATAGAGGGTTTGCTGGGGTCCCAGGCTCTTGCATCTCACTCTTGATTCCACTTTCTGAGGTACTATACTACCAAATTGTCTAGATTATGTGGGAGCTATCATGGGGGTTGTATTTCACACATGAAAATACATTTTGTGAATAGTATGAATTTTTAATCAATGATATTTATATTACTCTATGGAATAGACTTAGTTTAGTGATAAGCTATTAATACTGACATCATCCTAATTCTCTGGGGAGGAACACTGCTATCTGCCTTCCATTCCTGCAACACCATACAAATACTCACAACAAGCATCGACCAACTGGCAATACTTATCAGCACCACCTGGACTCAGTGTAAGCAAATGTCAAAATAAAAAGAAAAGGATGATGGAACAAAGACCATGCTTTATGGAGCTTATAACCAAGTTGGAGAGAAAGACAGTAATACATGAAAAAGAAATAAACTACCCCAGACAGCAGGTAAAAATGCACATATGAGAGCACAGACAATGTGCTGCAGAAGTTATGAAAAAGCATCATTAGTCTCTTCCTAGTTCCCAAGACTCTAAATTGTGGAGCTATCTTCAAATCCCACACCTACTTACTCCCACACATATTCCTTAAAACTCCTTTGGTAGCCTCATCTTTCTCCTTTCCATGTCTAATGTGGCCACCTTACTTTAGGTCTTTCTCAATGAATATTTAAATTTCTAAAACTCTTCACTAGTCCTTGCCGCTGGCCTCTTCGATTCCTTAAAACTCCTCTGGTAGCCTCATCTTTCTCCTTTCCATGTCTAATGTGGCCACCTTACTTTAGTTCTTTCTCAATGAATATTTAAATTTCTAAAACTCTTCACTAGTCCTTGCCGCTGGCCTCTTCCCACTCCAACTCATGTGGAACACAAATTAAACTTCCAAAAGCACCACTTTGATGCTTTTCCTTCCTTATTTGAACACTTTCTTGGATGATAAATTTCAATCAAAATAAAGTCCAAACTTGAGAATTGGCATGAAAGTAGAATTCGGGTTTGAGGCGATCTGGGCTTAGCCCTAGGATGGTAGCAGGGAAAGAGAAAGAAAGAAAGGAAAGGTCAAGCAAGACTTGAAGTTTAGAATACAGGGGATGAGAGAAGGTGGGGTTATTAAGAACTGTGGGCTTGAATCTGGAAGACTGGAAGATGAGCAAAAGGCAAAACTAGAGAAGAGCACATTTTTAAGGAGATATGATGAGGTGAAGAGATTTAGGGCTTTAGTAATAGCGTCTACCACTTAGCATGCACTTAATGAGACATAGGAAGTGTTCGGTAGATGTCTGCTCAACAAACGAATAAAAGACTGAATGAGTAAGTTATCCTATCTTTACAACAACCTTAGTTGGTAGTTATTATTATTATCTCCATTTCACTGATGTCTAAACCGAGACTTAGAAAGGTTGCCTAATTCTTCCACTGTCCCACGACTAAGTGGCAGTGCTGGAATGTGAAGCAGATCAGCCTGATGTTGCAGTGCATCTGTCATGTTGCTTTCTGGAAACATCCAATTGTGCAGCACACATAGAATTGGAGCTGGGAAGGCAGGTTATGACTGTAGAAATAGCTGTTGGGCTCATTTATGAAAGATGATTGTTTATCACCAAAACCACGGCAATGCATGACCACACATGAGACACGAAAGGAATGTTGTAGAGGACCTCAGCCATGGGAAATACCAACATTTTGGAGACAGGCAGAGGAAGAGGAGCACTTGCAGAGAATAGAAGAGGAGAACTAATAAAAGAAGAACCATAGAACCAAGAGAGAAAGATTTGCTGGTAAATATGTGATCAACATCAAAAGCTGCAGAAATACCCTTGAAAGGAGCAGTGAGATAGTGTGATTTAAGTGGAAGGAAAGAGCTTGAACCACAGCAGACAGTCTGTGTTAGAACCACCTTGAGTGTGTAGGGAAGAAAAGTAATATCTTTTTCTCACCCATGGTGAGTGTCATGGCTGATACTCCTATAACAAAAGACAGATTAACAAGAGAAAAGCATCACAAATTTACTTAACGAAGTTTTACCTGATGTGGAAGACTTAAAAAATGAAGATCCAAAGATCCAAGGAAAACTGTATTTTTATGTTGTCTGATAAAATAAATAGATAGTTGTGAAGAAACATGACTGGACAAAAAGGCAGGAAGGGTTATGACCTTATGGTAATAAACTAGGAGCAGGGGGTGGACTCTGCAAGGCCTAATTGTTCAGATTCTTCTTGGCCTCTCTATTTAGCATTCCTTTGCTCTGGGTATAGGGCAGGACACCTGTCACATGAGGGTCTCATGACCCACTTTCAGGAGAGGGAGGTCAGAGAATTCCTTCATGGCCAGCTCTCAGACAGAAAGACAGGGGAGGGACACAGTGACCTTTCTGCTTCTGAGGCTTCCCAGTCTCCTTCAATTCAAAGTACTTTGGGATAGTGTTTTCTGAGCCCCAATAAACAAGTTGCCTAAACTACCTGAAATGTGTTTTCTTCATTTATCAAATGGTGTTAATACTCATTTAACAGTATTAGCAAGATTAAATGTGGCAATAGAGTGATGGGACCTGATAATGAAGTGAAGGGCCCAGCATGTAGCAGATACCAGCTAACAGCTAGCATTGATAAAGCACCAGGTAACGGGTTCAGCACTCACCACATATTAATTCATTTAATCCGTATAACAACTCTGTTATGTAGGTTGTTTTAGTCTGCTTCTGTGCACCCTCGGAGACACAGGCTCAGAGAGTTTGAGTAACTTGCTCAAGGCTGCACAGCTTGTGAGTGACAAAGCTAGGATTTAAACCCAATCATTCTGATCCCAAAAGCTATGCTCTTAACTACTGTGCTATGCTAAATTTTGTTGAACAAATTACCCATATGTATTATTTTCTTTCTTCTCAAGAACAAGTGAACTACATTAATTTTTTTTTAAAAATAGGTAGAGTAAAATTAAGTGTTTAAACCAGGCATCAGCAAACAGCCCTTAGGCCAAACCTGGCCTGCCACCTGTTTTTGCACGGCCTGCAAGCTAACAATGATGTTTAGATTCTTAAATGGTTGGGAACCATTTAAAAATAATATTTTGAGGCACATGAAAATTATCCAAAATTCAAATTTTAGTGTCCATAAATAAAGTTTTATTGGAACACAAGCATATTCACTTCTTTGCACATTGTCTATACCATTTTTGCCTGTAAGAGCAAATTTGAATACTTATAAGGGGAACTGCAAAGCCTAAAATATTACTATCTGGCCCTTTACAGAAAAACGTTGCCACCCCCCCCCCACCCCACCCCCACACACGAATGGAAAAGAAGGGATTTAAGAGCTGAATTTCTCAGGAAATTCTGCACCCCTCCTGGCGCCGTGCCGCGTGTTCTCTCCGGACTGCACGGCACCTGCACTGCATTAGGGACAGCGGGGGAGGGGACAAGTCTCTGACAGAGCAGTTCCTTGTGCTTCTCGGGTGGAGAAAGGAGGCGGAAGGAGGCTTGCCGGGTGGGGTGAAGGTGAGGCTTTCTTCACAGTCCTGAATTACAGCCAGATGGGCTTATCCCTTTCTTCCTCTATAGAATTGTAACTTTTAACGAGCACGGGACGTGCAGGAGCTCAGCAGTCAGCAGAAGAGACACAATGGCCAAGTCCCATCGCAGGTGTCCTCTCGCTGGGGCTAGTGCACGACCAGCAAAGCGACCTGCCCAGCCTCCCTCCACGTGTCTAATCTACTTGCTCCCCCAGGTCATGTGAGGAATGCACTGGGAAGTGGCGAAGCCTGGGGACTTGTGCCCAGGGCGGGGCACCAGTTGGGCGGGTTCTGTGCTGAGCTTTGTCAGTGATCCTCCGAGTGCTGGTGGCAAGTTGATTCCTCCCTTTCTGCCTTACTTAACGGAAACAAACTGAAGTAAGATAATTTACCAGATTCTTCAGCGTGTTCAGACATCCAGCCTATACCATAACGAGTAAACAATAGGTGACAACATCAGGGATGTGTCTGCTTGGGTTTTTTTTTAATGTCTAAAATTGTGGTAAAATATACACAGCATACAACTGACCACTTCACTACACCAGATTCTTCAGCGTGTTCAGACATCCAGCCTATACCATAACGAGTAAACAATAGGTGACAACATCAGGGATGTGTCTGCTTGGTTTTTTTTTTAATGTCTAAAATTGTGGTAAAATATACACAGCATACAACTGACCACTTCACTACTGTCAAGTGTGCAGTTCTGCAGCATTATGTACATTCACATTCTTGTGCAGTCATCGCCACAATCCATTGCCAAAACTTTTCATCTTTTAAAACTGAAACTCTGTTTAACCCCCGGACCCCCTCCTCCCAATCCCTGGCCACCACCCTTCTACTTTCTGTCCCTATGAATCTGACTGCTGTAGCGACCTCATATGAGTGGAATCACAGTGTTTGCCGTTTTGTGACTGTCTTATTTCACTTAGCATAATGTCTTTGACAGTCATCCATGTTGTAGCATGTGTAAGAATTTCCTTCTTTTTTTAAGGCTGAATAATATCCCGTTGTATACATATGACACATTTTGTTTATCCATTCATCTATTGATGGATACGTGGGTTGCTTCCTCCTTTTAGCTGTTGTGAATCATGTTGAACAAGAATGTGTAAATGTCTGTTTGAGCCCCAGCTTTCAATTCCTTTGGGTATATACCTAGAAGTATATTGTTGGATCATATGGTAATTCTATTTTTAAATTTTTGAGGAACTGCCATCCTGTCTGCTATAGAGGCTGCACCATTTTACATGAACCTATATTACAAAGCCAGGAGCAGTGAGAGCTTAGACGGGTTGCCAGGAGCCACATCCTAGAATCTGAGCTTTATTACGAATGTGATTAACAGGCTTCGCATGTCTGTCCCTCAGACCCGTCCTCAGTATGTATAATTGTTTGTTGAACTAATTTTAATCTAATAAGGCAATAATTTAAGTTTCTTTTCCTTCTCAAACTTTATCTCCTCTTGTTCTTTCTTTTTGTTCCCGCCCCCACCCCTTTTCTAATATGATTTTCTTCCTCCTGTTCTTTCTTTTGTTTGTTTCCTACTTCTTTCTAATATGGTTTTGAGGGCTTTTAAATTTTTTTTTTCCTGGACATACATCTCAGGTACAGAAGAACATAAACACAGGGGCATGAATTTAGACAAAAACAACAACAAAAAAGTGAATTTATCCAAGAAAATATCAAAGCTACCTACAGAGGGTTAGGCTCAGTTGCGCTTCCAGATGTATTTTAAATTAGATCATCTCAACCATGACTACAAGTTCAAAACATTCAAAGCAACCTTACAGGAATTGGAACAAGGCATATTTGGTTTCCTATGAAGGATTTGAAAAAGTGTAGTTAAGAGCAGAGCTCTGAAATGTAAGAATACAGGAAAAGAAATCCCACATGCAAATCGTTCTCCTAGTAACTGGCATTGAAACTTCCAAACTATTGAAAGTTGTGATCACTTAGTAACATCTCACTTATAAGAACAGTGCTTATTCAGCAACCTCATTTTTGTGGGCAAGGCTAACCAGATGGAAGTGAGCAGAGGAAGAATTTGGTGCAATCTAAATAGATGTTTAGAGTCCATAAAGAGACCATAGACAGGTAGGTTTTGCTCTTATTTTACACACACCACAAGGAAATGTGGTTGCCCAGTTCCCTAAGAGGACAGAACAGGAGCAATAAGTCACAGGGTCACAAAAAGAGAGTTGGCTAATAACAGACACAAAGACTCTTCTGAAAAAAAAAATACTAGTGGTTTTATAAGGAGGAGATAATAAAAAACATGAAAGGAAGGATCGACACACAACATGCAGAGTATCCTTGGATTATTTAATAAGGAAATAGAGGCACACCCACCTCAACAGCCTCCAGTTCATCTCCATAGGAAGACACAGAATCAAAACTGATGTTCATAATGATCCCTTCCATCAGTATAGTTATACTTGAAACATTGGGCCACAAAGTGGTCAAAATGACTACTCTGGAAGATTCACTTCTGTAGCAATAACTGTATCTTATTCTGCCGTGATGCTAGTTTAATCAGGTATCAGACCACATCACCCGATCTTAGCATAATTTCATGTTTAATCACATTACCGTAATAATAAAACTTTACAGTTAGAGAACGCATACAATTTTCCTATATATTAAATATGATCTTAGGCAAGATTCAGTCTCCTCATCTATAAAATGATGATGATAGTACTAAATATATGATAGATCTGCTGTGAGGACAAAGTGAGATAACACATGTAAGACATTCAGTGTCTTATGGTCAGTGCTGCTTCATAGATGTTAAACACTATTACCACTATCACATCACCACCAGCACTACCGCCACCAACACTACGGTCGTCTACTCTTGTAGATCTTTATAACGACAACCTGGGTTCCTATCCTGGCTCATATCCTACTGTTTATGATCTATATGATCTTGGGAAAGTCACTTAACTTCTTTCTGCCTTAGTTTTCTCATCTGGAAAATAAAGACACTGGTATATAATGTCTACCTAGTGGGGTTGCTACAAGGATTAAGTGAAATAACAATGAAAAACACTTAAAACAGGGACAAGCACAGAGTAATCGTTCGAGTAATAGCTGTAATTATTATTATTGTTGTCCTCTATTTTACTTTTAAGGACATTAGTTCTCTAAGTGTGGTGTGGGGACCCCTGGTGGTCCCTTTTCAGGCAGTCCACGAGGTGAAAACTATTTTCGTAGTTGTACTAAAATGTTTTGTGCCTATTCACAACCATTCTCTCAAGCGTACAGTGGAGTTTGCCAGAGGCTCCATGAAGTGTGATATCACTACAGACTGAATGCAGTCTTACTCCAGCTGTCTTCTATTAAATGATAAAGAGATGTGCAAAAATGTAAAACAATATGCTCTCTAATTTTTTTGCAAAATATAGTTATTTTTATAAGAATATGTTTATATTAACCTATGATCAGTTTATTGCTGTCATTTCTTTTTGTTGTTGCTGTCATTTTCAAATGAATATTTTTTTTAAATATTCAATTTTAATGTCTAATATGGTCCATATCAATAGATATAATCCACATAAACAAAAGTTCTTCAGGGTCCTCAGTAATTTTAATATTGTAAAGGGGTCCTGAGGCAGAAAAGTCTAAGAACTGCTGTCTTAGTACATTAAGCCTCAGAGTTGTTGACATCTTCAAGGTTACTTGCATATTTAAGGCTAATTGATGTTTTCCAGCATCTTAAGTTTTATTCCAAAGTGGCCGACTATTGCAGTACCAAATTCTCATGCAGTTTTTGCCTGGTGATTAAGAAGGGGAACCTAGCGTTAATTCTCTTAAGTTCTGGTTTCAAAGCCTAAACTGATTCCCATCATAGGTTTTCAATCTCAAATGTCAAGCAAGAATTCTCACCAATTTGTAAGCCACTTTAAATACGCTTTTCAGGAGTTCAAGAACTAATCCCTGAAGGAACTGGGTCAAGTTCTTCCCAATCCTGTCCCTCCACCACAGATGGCTAAGCTTCACCTTTAAGGAAATACTTTGGGATACAAGAGCATACTTAACAGAAGAAAAATAAACAGGAACCGTCTTGCACAGACGTGATGTATGTGGTCTCTCTTTGAATGAGCATTTGATACTTGAGTGTGTGTCACCGGAACAAATTGGTTTTAAGTACATAATTCTGATTTAGGTGCAAAATTTTGCACCTATCTTGGTGCAAAATTGACGCCTGCTAAGTTGTTTAAGACCTTTTGTCTCAGAGGCTTCAGATACACATGTACACATACATATATAATGCATTTGTTTGGGTTGGATTGAAATCTTCAGTAGTAACTCAGAGTTTGGCTTATGGGGCAATGGCACAGGTTTGCATGCATTATGCAGAATTTTCTGCTAAGTGCAATGAGATTTTGGAAATTAAATTGGCTTATTTCAACCCATGTTTGTTTGACATGAATGTCACATTTATGCTGAATAACTATATCATTCTTCTATTCCTGCTCCAATAATGTTAATCTATAAAATGTTACCTCAGATAGGCTATGACTACACAATGCCAAATATTCATCTTGAAATAACTAAACTTTGCTTTATTTTCCTGACATTCCCAAATCTGATATTTGACAAGATGTAGTTAAATTACCTGTATATTTAACTATTTTTATTTTCACTTAGATGCCATGGTATTGTAGAAAACAGAAATGAGCAGTATTAAATGAAAATCATTTTGATCAAACTATATGGCAACACAGAACTAAATGACCCTACTCCAATATTTTACTGAATTTAATAATTTCGATCAAATGTTATTATATCAATTTGTGTATGGAACACAATGTATCAGACAAAATTAATTGACCATTTCAACGTTGAAATAATGTGGAAGGAAGATAGGGCCTGAAGAAATAAGCTCAAGATATAATGGGGCAAGGGATAGAAGATGAAAGGCTCTTGTCTTTCTCCACGGAAGATATAAACAGAGCTGGTTGTCTCCAGGAATGAGGAGGGACACTGGTCCTCCTATCTTTGACTCCGCAGAGGTGGCTATCTCTGTGATGCCTTCATCCCAGCAAGCACCATGGTTTTGGAAGACAGGCATCCCAGGTAAAAGATCAAACTACTGAGGACTTATAGCTAAGGATTCTTCGTCCTTCACTTTTCCCAAACCAGTGACTCCATCATAGTGGACACACTCTGGCATTGGGCATAATCCATCCATTCTCTCCAGATCGCTACCTGCATCTAAGACTTAGGCATTGAGGTAGCAGATCACTACAATATCACAGTCTACTACTGCTGTGTGCTGGTTTAACTTGTCCTGGAAAATTACCTAATTGAGATATTTCCTGGGACGTAGGCCCACACAGAACAAGCTGGCCAATGTGAGAACAATCCTGTAAAATTTTCCCAGACGTGAGATATACCCTCAAAGTTGTTGCAGCATTTAAGTATTCTAAGATTTCTATTGAATTCTATTTTTGCCCTACTTAGAGTTTGGCTTCACTGTTTCCTTTCTTTAATAAGACTACAATATTCAAATGGAAGTTCAAGGCTAGCAATGTTTTGATAAATTTGGAAAAGAGCAAAGCCATATCATATTCCCAAGCTCTACTTTTTTCTCAGCTAGCTGGGCCAACTGAACCACAACCTGAATTTGGCTTTGTGAACCAACTAAATAATTTACATCTGGGTAGACTTGGTCTTCATCCCAAATGGGTAAAAACAGAGATCCAAGTGGAACTTTTAAGATAAACAGTGCTGGTAAATTGCCAAAAATGACCATACTTGCTCAAATTTCCCTAATGAAAGATTGACGTTTTTATGCATTTATGCAATTTAGTTCAGCAAATAAACCTTGCAATCCATATTTATTCAGTGCCTATCATGTGCTAGTTTTTGAAAATGAGAGTTAAGAAAAAGATAGACTTATTGTAAAGAGCCCATGGCCTGAGTAGGAGACACAAAAGCAACCATAATTTCCTACCAATGTAGTATATGCTGAGATACAGTTATGCATAGGATACTTTAGAACCCAGTGTGCAATGACATTTTCCTTATGATTACTATTAACAAGCACCTGCTATATACTCGTATATGTTATACTCTAAGCTTAGTACTCAGTAGAAATAGCCTAAGAATTCTGGGAGCCACCTTGTTACTTCTTAATTCTCCGTTGCCAAGGCAGCAATGATTAATCTTCACGAAGGCTACAGTTTAGCACCTGTTGAATGATATTAGAGGAAATCATCTGTGTTGTAAATAGAGAATATGTTAGGAAGGCTGGATTCAAATGGATCCAGGTTTTGATATCTTTCTCCTTCTGTTTTAGCAGACAAATAATCTGTTGCAACTTTGCCTCTTCTCTTCCATGGCTTGGCTCTGTTCCCATGCACCATTTTGTTCTAGGGGATGCCTAAACTGATTCTTCAGTGTTAGCCAAAACAAATGAGGAGCTTGGCTCTCGGTCTGGTCGCAGCAGCTGCTGTGATTGAAGTTCTCTGCACCTAAGACAGTGGGGCAGCTTTTCATTTGACAGATGAACACATTTTCATTACTAGAGAAACAGGAAGCATTGCATACTGGGCAGAGAAAGAAAGAAAGAAGAGAGAAAGAAAGAAGATAGAGAGAGGGAGAGAGAGAGAGAGAGAGAGAGAGAAAATTTGGGAAATCACTTTGCTCTTTTTTACATCAATCATGGTTATTATTGTTCAGCTAAAATGTTGGTGAGGAAGTTGTCGGAGCAGGAGCCTGGTACCCGTGCCTCAGGCTTCTCTTCCCTTCAGACTGTAATTGTGAGCTGACAGCTGCATGGTTTTTTGACCTCAGGATGCCTCAGCCAGAAAAACCCCTTGTGGATCTGCTCTGGGAGGCAGTTTCTGTTCATGCTTACAGCAAAGGGCATGGAGAAGCCAGGAGATGCAGGGGAACACACATATATAAAGAAGAGGGTAGAGAACATTTGGCTGTTTCCATTTATTTAGTGGTGCAATGGAGCTAAACTGTAAAGTGGGGTATTTGAAGGCTTTCACAATGACCCCTCGAGACTTCCATGGTGATTTGAGGGTTTGCTACTGACTGACAAGATGGCAGCCACAGGAAAAGAATGGAGAGTCTTTCACTCTGGCAGCTTTGAAGATGATTTCTTATGGCACATGCCTCAGGCAGAATCCTAGCTAGACGGCCAAATGCTATTATAGCTTTCCAGAAATGACAACGTGAAGCCATCATGGCTTAATGCAACCAAGTTGAATGGTTGCTCTGATAACTTAAAATACCCAATGTATGGGACACATAGGAAACCCGAACACAGAAGCAACTGCACCTCATGGTTTCATTCTCTGCTCTAAAAATAAACTCAGATGTCAAAGGTTGTGATGAGGTAAAAGGACTTCACAACAGAAGATACTCAGATATTCGAGTGCTATGTTTATAGGCAGTGACTCTTCACAGTGTCTGATACATGTGTTATATAGTTTTTTCTGTTAAGTAAATCTCAATTTTGTGGCAATATTATTCGTCCAGTGTTTTAGATATTCCCAGGTGTTGAGTAAGAAATGATATGCCATGTTCAAATATTCTAGGAAACCACCCCCACCCCTTATTTTAGTTCCTTTTCTCTTCATATCTCAAAATTACCCTTTATCTTTTTACTCTGCGCCCAACTTGTTCCCAGATAAAACCAAGAACATTTTGCGCAGAAAACACTATGTGCTGGGCCAGCCCATGGCTCACTCGGGAGAGTGTGGAGCTGATAACACCAAGTCAAGGGTTAAGATCCCCTTACCCGTCATCTTAAAAAAAAAAAAAAGACTATGTGCCAATATTGATTTCTGTAAGCAGAAAAATTATGTGTATAAGTGACTAAACTTTTCAGACTCTCAATTTCCTAATGAGTCCTATGAAATATCAGTACCCACCTCACTGGGTTGTTGTGAAAATTAAATTAACTATTTAGTTACCTTGATGTTAATTAATTTATTTGTATAAAGCATAGTAGGCACTTTGCAAACGTTAGGTCTTATTACCGTTAATATTGATATGACTTGCCTAATGAATGACATGAAAAGGAAAAAGAAAAGTACTATCACCTTAATATCTACTGCTTACTATATCATTATTTTTATATCTATGAATCCCTCTTATAATAGATTATTGATTACAGGATAGTTTTGCTTTGATATCTATTGATCGATCAGTTAATATTGATATGACTTGCCTAATGAATGACATGAAAAGGAAAAAGAAAAGTACTATCACCTTAATATCTACCGCTTACTATATCATTATTTTTATATCTATGAGTCCCTCTTATAATAGATTATTGATTACAGGATAGTTTTGCTTTGATATCTATTGATCGATCAATCTACACTCAGGCAAATCAAGGTCAACCATTGTGCCTGTCATGTTCACAGCCTTTCTCAGGGGAACGTCTCTGCTCACAGCTCTTGCTGAAGGACTAAAGGAGCATCTCTGGACATACATATTCTCAACCAAGTGGTTCTGTATCTAGCTTCACCAAATCCGGCCTCTGGTGAACAGCCAACGTGTGTGGAGGTGGCCAATCCATAGGCGAGCTAGTGGCCTGTGACATCTCTAAGTCTGTACTCGAGAATAAACTAAGCTGATAATATCTTCTCAGTTCTGCAATTAACCTTGAGGACTGTGGAGAAAATAAGGCTACTAACAGTGAGAGCTGAATTCTGAAAGCAGGCACAGACAAAGATTATAAAGTAGAGTAAGGTCACATGCTGGAGTGATGAATATACGAAATTATTTCGCAGAAAAAAAATTGGTAGAAGTCGTGAGGCTGCATTTGCTGCTTATGACTACAATCTCTCGATGGCCTCCAGTTCAAACTTCCATGCACCTGTGTCCACGTCATCCCAACTAAGCCTTCTTTGGGGGGGTTCTGAATACCCAGCTGCTTTTCTCATGCCGTGTTGTGGTTTGAGGGACGGTGTTCAAAGCTGCTGTCAGCCCCACCTGTCGATTTCCTCCAGCAGTTGCTCTTCTACCACTCAGATGCCATACTGTACCTGGAGTTTCTTTGGAAGGTTGCAGACTCCCAGACTGCACACAGTAAATAGAAAATGGTCCATTCTATTTTGAAGCCGTCCCAGATTGTCTGGTATTTCTATTGGGGGCTCTAGTATCTCTGTTATTCCCAACCACACCCAGGGCCTGGGCCACTTCTCAGAGTCTGAAGAGCGTCCCCCTTAATTCATCCTTTCCTCCTTCTCTGATCAAACTCTTCTATTTTATGAGTTCTAGTGTCATTTAATAATCTTCCTTACTCTTTGGCCTCTATATAAATACAATTGGTTTTTTCTGCTGGTGGTGGTTTTTTAGTGGTCATCCTAGAGTTTGCGTTTATGACATACATATACATTTATGACTAATCCAAGTCCACTTTCAAGGAACACTATACAACTTCATGGGTAGTGCAAGTACCTTATAACAGAATATTTCCAATACCTCCCTGCCATCCCTTATAACATTGCTGTCATTTTTTTCACCTATTCATAAGCTATAATCTTTGAACATGTTGTCACTATGATTATTTTGAACAAACTATTATCTGTTAGATCAATTAAGAATAAATAATAAAACATTTTATTTTACCTTCACTTAATCCTTCCCTAATGCTCTTCCTTCCTTATGCACACCTGAATTTGTGACCTCTATCACTTTTCTTCTCTTTTAAAATTTTTTACAAGGCAACAAATTCTTCCAATTTTTGTTTGTTTGAAAAAATCTTTTGTTTTCCTATTGAAAGGTAATTTCACTGGGTACAGAATTATAGTTTGTTGTGTTTTTTTTTTCTTTTTTAACACTTTGAATATTTTATTCCACTCCCTTCTTGCTTGCATGGTTTGTGAAGAGAAGTTTGTTATAATTCTTATCCTTGTACATCTATAGGTAAGATGGGTTCACCTCCCCCCACCTCGGCTTCTTTCAAGATTTTCTGGTTTGAGTTTTCTGCAGTTTAAATATAATATGATATGCCTAGAGGTAGATTTTTGTTTGTTTGTTTTGTTTTGCTTTTAGTATTTATATCATGGCTGGTGTACTCTGAACTTTCTAGATCTGTGGTTTGGTGCCTGTCATTAATTTTGGAAAATTTTCAGCCAGTATTACTTTACATATTTCTTCTGTTTCTTTCTCTGTTCCTTCTTCTTCTGGTATTCCCATGACAAATATGTTACACCTTTTGTAATTGTCTCCCAGTTCCCGGGTATTCTGTTTCATCTTTTTCATTCTTCAGTTTTGGAAGTTGCTATCACAAATCTTCAAGCTCACTGATTTTTTCCTTGGCCATATCCTGTCTACCGATGAGCCCATTGAAAACATTCTTCATTTTTGTTACAATGTTTTTGATTTCTAGCATTTCCTTTTGATTCTTTTCTTAGAGTTTCCATATCTGCTTACATTTCCCATCTGTTCTTGCTATACTTTGTTTTGAATCTTCTAGGCCTTGGCTTTTCCACATTTAAAGCCAAGGAAGTAAAAAAAATCTTTTTCTATTTCAAGTAGTTGGCTTTTGCAATAAAAGGCATAGATTTTAAGAGTATTTTCCCTGCTTTTTATCTACTCAGATCTACATAAGCACTCCAATGTAAGAAATTTAACTCATTGTTTACTATCAGCCCTACCTTAAGAGCAGCATTCTTACAAGTTTTGTTTTTTAATTTTAATTTCATTTTTATTTATTTTTTTAGATAATTTATTATACATATATGTGGGGTACAATGTTGATTTTCAATAATTGTATACAATGTGTGATGGTTAGATCAGGATGGTTAGCTTATTTATCTTTACAATATGCAATTATTTTTTGTGTCTTTTAACCAATTCCTCATTAGCCCTTTTCCACCTCTAGTAACCACGGTTCTTTTCCCTCTTTCTAAAAGGTCAGCATATTACTGTGATTGTCGTTTCTTTCTTTCTCTTTCTCTGTCTCTTTTTTATTATCTATTTGTTTATTTATGGATTCAGCTCCCAGTTATGAGTTAGAACATGCAGTATACTGCTTGAGTCATTAGAGAATGGGGAAGATGATATAAGCAGACTTCAATATTAAAATATCCTCCTACTACATTTTGTTTCTTAGGGGGCTTGTTAAACCTGGAACACAGAATTCACACTGCACAGACTCAGCTAAGAGGCGGGATAGTCCTGGCTAATGCTGTGAAGATGAGACAGAAGAAGTACCCCCATTCTCACCCTGGGCATTATGTATAGGTTCATTTACTCATTTATTTGGCAAACAATTCACACCCTTATGGTCATATTGAATAGGATACCCAGACATACTCACCCCATTTTCATTCAGAAAAACAGAAATTTAATATTATGCTTGGGGTTGAAGAAAATTATTTGATTTGACAGCTTATCAAAAATTCTGATGGGAAGAAATCAATATAGGGCAAAATTATTTGGCCTCTAATGTTGTATGCTGTTCCCGCTAGTATGTTGATTGTGTAGCATCAGTGTCATTTATTTTACATGGGAGCGTTACCAACTATAATGCTTCTGCTGATATTTCAAAAGACTCCAATCTCATTTCCGTAATAGCTTCTGTCATTCCTAGTGACACATATGCCATAACATTCTTGGTTAAATTGACAGAAATATTAATGTGCTCAGATTTTATATTACTGAGACCTCTATACATCTCTTTCTTAGTATTCAGTTACCTTTGCTTCATACACAGCATCAGGGCCTGGCTGCTCCATTCCCACGCCTTTGGTACTATGCGCTATGCACATCAGCCTTCTCATCTCTGGGGGATTTTGGTCTTTTCTAGTAGAAGACCTTTCCACATCTCCGTGGATTTTCTTCTTTAAACCTTATGCTTTTCCATTTCTGTGACTCAAATGAACTTATTCTTTACCGCGCTCCTCATCCGCATTTTATTTCCTTGGAATCATTGCCTCTCAGAATGGGATGGATTTATGGCCCATGCCTAAATCTGATGCTTCTGTGACTCAAATGAACTTATTCTTTACCGCGCTCCTCATCCGCATTTTGTTTCCTTGGAATCATTGCCTCTCAGAATGGGATGGATTTATGGCCCATGCCTAAATCTGATGTTTGAATCTGTCCTACATTTTCCCTGTCAAATTTCTGCTCTATCATTGAACCCATTGCCTTCCAAGTAGCCAAGAAGCGTTTGCTTCTCTGGATTAAATATCCCCAGCTCTTTCTGTCATTCATCATAGAATATTATTGTGAATACCTTTACCATCTAATTTGTGACTCATTATGTATTTGAGTTACACATTGACCAGCACTTTGGAAGAGCTGTTATTTATGAAATTTCCCCTCTTTGGCATTAGAATCCATACTGGAATAACTAAGAGTATTAGCTATCTCTAACACTTTAAATTTAAATGGGGCTTAAGAAAAGTAAAAAAATAAAATAAAATAAATAAAGAGAGAGATTGAATGGGACTGACTGAATTTATACCATAGCATAAAACCTTATACAATTTTCTGTAATTTTGATAATGAACATTTTTAGGTGCTATAAAATGGTGATACTCAGTACCAGGCTCAGTGTCTGGCACCCAGTCAGTACTCAGTAAATATTTGTTAATAAATAATAGACATTATGATATTAATTTAAAATTTCCTTCCACTAAATACTGCTGCAAAGCCATGGGAATGCAATGGAAGCCTAGGAGTACTATCTAGGAGACTCGGTCATTGTTTCAGAGTGTCTACAGTGGGGATTAGTGTGTGTGTGGCGGGGTAGCAACCATTTTGGAAAGAGGAACTACAGGGTTTGTCCTAAGACTCTATTCACATAGTAAATAATATTTTTGCCTACATTGCATATGACAAGTTAATGTAGTGAGGTTTTTCTAAAGATACTTTTGCTCACACCTCACCTCAGATTTACCCATTGCCCATATCTGTGATTATTCTCTTTATTTAGGGTAGCTTTGAAAGGTGAGAGCGATTCTGGGAAGGTTAAGGCTATTCTCCCACCAAGACATTTATTGGAGCCACCGTTACTCAGATTTCTCATAGATTATTTTGCCCTGGGAAATTCTGCATTGGCTGTACAATGTTCACAGATTACAAAAAATATGCAAAAAAGTTCACAGTCTCTGGGATGCAACTGTTTAACACTTACTTGAAATAGCAAGACTTTGTTAGTAGTGGTTGTAGAGAAGTACTTCTGATGTGTACTATGAAGCATCTGCTACTAATTACCTTTTATTCTGGCAATAGTTTGTTTTCCCTGTTTCTACATTTTACTGTCTCTGTATCTGAGAGATTTCTGAGATGCCTCTCTGTTCTATCTATATTGTGCTTCCAGAAGGGAAGAATGTTCTTTATCCTAATTTTAGGGAAGAATTGGTCATTTCCAGGCTAAAAAATGTGATCCCGTCAGAGGAACATTCATCCAAAAATGCTTTTGAACATTCTTTCTGGCTACAGCTGTTTAAAATTTTACTCTTTAATCATTTCAGGCCCATTAATCCTAAGACTACACATGTGACACTTTTAAAGTATGGAATCCAGAACAGAACCCAAATACCACAGGTGAGATCTGATCTTAGCTTTTCTTAGCTTGAAAGGCATGCAAATTCCATATTTGAAGGGATATTTTAGACTTGAAGTACTGACAACAGGTTGCCTTTATTAAGCATACTCTGAAAAGAGAACATTATGTTTAGCCTCTGAGGATCAACAGACTTATAGACAGCCCTGTGGAAGACAGAGACTCTTCCTTCAAGAACTTTAATGTAAGGCTGAGCTAAAAAACCAAGCCACCACTTGCTGCTAATCATAAAGACATCATCTGGTGAAATCCCTCCTACTGGTATTTGTGCAGCCATCAAGACATGAGAGATTTAGGTCTATAATGACAAGAATAATTTTGCAATACATGTTTGATGCATTTCTTATAGGCACCTCTTTTGGAGCAGGTTGGGAAGAAGGAATGGATTAATATTTGTTCAGGCTTTGAAAAGTGCCAAGCACTAGCTCATTGAATTTTCATGACTATCCTCTAAATTCAGACTGTTATTTCTGTTTTATGAATGAGGAAACTGAGTCTGAAGGACAGAGTAAGCTGCACACATTTTAATAACTGGCAGAGCCAGGATTAAAACTCCAATATTTTACTCCATGCTTTTCCCACCACAACATGCTTCCCAAGAGGTAGCCTGTGGGAAAAGTGAGAGCTATGTTCTAGGTATAATATTTGCAAACATATGAAACAACAACAACAACAGCACATAACACGAGTAACCTACAACTGAAACAGTTCGTAATTCTTAAGTGTTGCAATGATTTTAAACTAAAATGTATTAGAACTTATCACGTTATTACTAAACAGATATCAGCAAATTATTTTAGGTGTATATCACGTCATTGTCCTTGGTATAATCTCTCTGCTTTGCATGTCTTTCACAAACTGTTGGTGACTGAAAAAGCAGTCTTGCACCATTAACACATGTAATCTCACTAGGCATTCTTTTCATGATCCTTTTTGCCCTGGAAATAATTCTTATTTCTTGTACTGAAATGCTGGATTCCCTTTCCCCTTTTCAGGGTTGACAGGTTACTGAGGTACAGTTCTTGCTCTAAAAGACATTCAAAGCATGTAAAAGCTCTGATGCAAAGAAATCTATAAATGTGCAAGAAATTGTGGATATTAGAGCTAGCAGGGATTTTTAATCTCATTTATTCAAGCATTTCATTTTTATCAGTGAGGAGCTAAGACCCAGAACTGCCTACAAAGAGAATGTTATAGTAATACCTACCCTATGTGAGATGACTATGTCATTCATTTTCCAAATTATGACACCGTCAAGAATGAAAGGAGGTGCCAACTTCATAGAATGGTGGAGAATGGGCACAGGGATTGTCCTAGGCAAATCAAGGCATGTAGTTACTCTAACTTCTTTGAACTTTTATAACAACGAAATGAAACAGCACATGTGAAAACACCTGGATTAATGCCTGACACATATGTAGAAAGTGCAGAATAAATTTTGATTCACTCTGAACCTGAGAGTCCAGCTGCCCAGAAAGTTCATGGAAGATCTGTGAGTCAGAAACAGGTTTTCTAACTTCTAAGGCTAAGAATCAATAGTACCAAATGAAACAAATGAAAACACAAAATGACAACTAATCATCAGGTTTTATTTTTGTTTATTTTAATTTTGAGTTTTGTTTTGTCTCTAACATCGAAAAACCTCCTGTCAAAGTTTTTCAATTTGATGGGTTGACCCCATTATCCAGTGACTTTAAGACAGGGAACACATCAATAGCCTAGTGTGCAGACTAATACATCCTGTAGGGAGGAAGGAAGGAAGGAAGGAAGGGACAAGGGGTGGGGGGGGAGCAGGGATTAGGGAGGATCGGGAGAGCAGTTGTTCCCTAAGATAGAAGATTAAGTGGAATCTTCATCCAGACAAGATGTTACACATTTTATATGGAGCTGCTCTAAAAGGAATCTAGACTGAGTTCAGATTTGTAACTTAAAAGCAATCGCTTTACAATCACCCCATTATACTATCATTTCACTGTGTAAAAATTGTTCCTACATCTGCTTCAGTTGGCTGTTTCTTCCTCCACTGCAGTCTGCTTTCTGGGCCCTTGAACTCACCTCTTGTCCACTTTTGCCATAAGAATAGCTGCAGTCCATTCCTTAATTTATGGCAAATCACAAAGCAAATGACCTAGTATTACTTACGCCACTGTTAAGTTATGAGCACCCAAGAGTAGTTTTAACCTTTATTTCCTTTTCAGGTAATATCATAATAGTTATACCATGAGAGTAGTTAAAAAGTTTTCTAGGTTGTGTCCCTTAGAAGCTCCAAGTTCTACAAATTTTGGTTCTATCTCCAAAGAGACATAGAAGCATTCCCTTTTCCACGTCCAAATCCAAGATATTGGCTTCCTCCAAGATGTTTCTGCTTGAAAACTTGTCCCTGGAAAGGCAACCCATGGGCCAATTCTGCTCCCTGCAATTTGTTTGATGGCAATAAAATTTCAAATGTCATCTAGGCTGTGAAATCTGGCTCTTGCCGGCTCCTGTGTTGGCCTTTTTACTGTTCCCTGTTCTGACTGACTGGCCATTGCTACCCGCTTCTGCAGGTTGATTGTGTTCCAAGGACTACAAGAGTGGACTCACCAGCTACCCAGTGTACCAGCTATCAAATAGGTCAACACAAGCTGGTCTTCTCGATAGCTGCATACTGGACCATCCTCAGTGTATGCAAGCCACTTATACAGAAAGTGGCACAACTATAGAAACATCCCGTTCTAGTTTTATTGCAATAAAAAAATAAGTAATTTGAATAATACTGATTATTTTATCCTACAGTAAACCCGTGAGGGAAAAACTACCATTCACTATAGAATTATTATATAGTTCATGGAGGGCTATGACTCTGTCTAATTTATACTCAACTTTGTATTTTCTTCTAGTAAAACTCTAGGAGTTTTTTCAAGTAAGAATTTTCAAATAAGATTCTCCTTCCTTGAAATTTTCATATCTTAAGTTTGAGCATTTCATTTCTAAATCAAGTTCTATTTTTCTTCTGTCTTTGAGTTATATCTTCATCTTTTCTCTATTGTGATATATTTTCTCCCAAGTACATTCAAGAAGAATGCCAGAAGCAAACAGTTAAATGAAAATGTCTTATATTTTCATGCTGCTGCATATTTTATAAAACATATTG
>NW_007727658.1:352667-353870 GCF_000696425.1 Galeopterus variegatus
AAACAGTTAAATGAAAATGTCTTATATTTTCATGCTGCTGCATATTTTATAAAACATATTGTTAGCCAGGATAGGATAGTTTAAGCTATTAACAAATTAATCCTGGAATCTCAGTGCTTGACACACTAAAGCTTCATTTCCTGTCATGCAACATTTCTAGTGCAGGTTATTTGGGGGCTGGGTTCCACATTAGCTCACAAATCACAGGCCGATGAAGACTCCATGATCCTAAATGCATGGCTTTGAGGTTTGCTTTGCCAGCCTTAGAAGATATTTATCCTTCTGTTTTTTAGGTTAAATTGAAAATGCATCATCTCTGCTCATAGTATGTTGACTAGAATCTCTCACATGGCCCTACCTATGCTGGAGGTATGGCTGATCACTTGGATATTACATAAGTAGCAGATGTCTCTGCAACACATGTTTATGTCAATATTTTCCATAAGCATAATAACCTTGAGATATAGATTTTAATAATCTTGATACTAGTAATAATATAGCAACCATTTGCTATTCACAGTTCTGTATTACAAATGGACTCTTGAGACCTCATTTTAGTCACCTGAAAACTGAGGCTCTTAGAAGAATACTGTGTCACTTCAGGTCATCCCAGAAGCAGATGCCATGGTCAGATTTATTGGGGTTAATGCCCCTGAAAGATATAGTGGAGAGAGCAAAGGAAGGCACAGAAAGCCTTTGGACCATGGGCAGGTCTGACACTGTGAAAGGACGAGCCAGCCTCAGATTGTCAAGCAGCTCTGTGACCTGCAGTCAGCCCATCAGGAGCCCCAGAGGAAAGATGGACAGCTGGAGGAGTCATACTGGGTAGAAATGGCCAGGCCCCGGTATTCCTGCTGTACTCAGGTGCTGGCTGGGAGCATATTTCTTGGCTCTCACATTGAGGCAGATCCAAAATGTGCACAGCAGAGGCTATCAGCTGACTGCACTTATCACAGTGGCTTTTCTCCTGAAGAGCTGCCACAGTCAGCTATGCAGGGAGTAACTGGGTGAGCCAGGATACATATTTTGGTGCTCAGGTGCTAAGGTTTTCTGCTAACTCCAGCATGCATAGCTGGCTGTAGCAAAACTTTTAATACAATTATATTACTATGGGGCCGGCCCGGTGGCGCACTGCTACAGTTCGCCGCTTGGGAGCACGGTGGCGCTCCCGCCGAGGGTTCGGATCCCACATACAGACCGGTT
>NW_007727658.1:355355-356552 GCF_000696425.1 Galeopterus variegatus
TCCCTCTTCTCCTCCCCTCCCCCTTTCCACCTGTAGTAACCACAGTTCTGTTCTCTCCTTCTAAGAGTTCAATGTATTATTGTGACTGTTATACCATCCTATGCTGTTGGTGGGACCCTAAATTGGTGCAGCCATTATAAAGAACAGTATGGAGGTTCCTTAAACAACTACAGATAGTACCACCATACTATCTAGCAATCCCTCTACTGGGTATATACCCAAAGGAATGGAAATTATCATGTCAAAGAAATACCTGCATTCCCATGTTTATTGCAGCTCTATTTACAATAACCAGGCTATGGAACCAACCGAAATGTTCATCAATGGATGATTGGATAAGGAAAATGTGGTATATATACACAATGGAATACTACTCTGCCATTAAAAAGAATGAAATTCTGCCATTCAAAACAACAAGGATAAGCCTGGAGAAAATTATGCTGAGTGAAACAACCCAGGTGCAGAAAGAGAAATATTGCATGTCCTCACTCATAAGTGGGAGCTAAATTCATAAATAAACAAACAATAAAGAAAGAGAGAAAGAGAAAGAACAATCACAATAATACATTGAACTGTTAGAAGGAGAGAAAATATCTACTGATTTCTTACCACATGACATGCATTGTGCTAAGTACAAAAAAAGCATTTTATTTTTGACTTCGGAGACTAATAAGAAACACCATTGTTTTCATCGTCATCATCACCACCAATATCATTATTGATGGAGTTCGGATGTGTCATCCCCTCCAAAACTCATGTGGAAATTTGATCCCCAGTGTGGCAGTGTTGGAAACTGATTGAGTCATGGGGGAGGATCCCTCATGAATGGATTAATGCTCTCCCTGGTGGAGGAGGATTAATGAGTGAGTTCTCGCTCGATTAGTTCCTGCGAGAGCTCAATGCTTAAAAAGACCCTGGCACCTTCTCTCTCTCTCTTGCTTCCTCTCACCATGTGATCTGCTTGTACCTGCTGGCTGCCTGCCACTTTCCGCCATGAGTAGAAGCAGCCTGAGGCCTGTGCCAGATGTAGCTGTCCCAGAATCGTAAGCCAAAAAAACCTCTGTTCTTTATAAATTACCCAGTCTCAGGTATTTCTGTCATAGCAACACAAAACGGACTAAAACAGGTCACAACTATCAATGTTTGTTTATACATTTCATTTGCTTGCATTATTTGAAATACCACAAACACTGTCGG
>NW_007727658.1:357194-363805 GCF_000696425.1 Galeopterus variegatus
TAGATCCCATGAGTCTAAGTGGTTTGCCTACTAATGACCATCTATTTCAAAGGAGATAAAATAAATTGGTCTTGATGGAGTTTGGATGTGTTGTCCCCTCCAAAACTCATGTGGAAATTTGATCCCCAGTGTGGCAGTGTTGGAAACTGATTGAGTCATGGGGGCGGATCCCTCATGAATGGATTAATGCTCTCCCTGGTGGAGGAGGATTAATGAGTGAGTTCTCGCTCGATTAGTTCCTGCGAGAGCTCAATGCTTAAAAAGACCCTGGCACCTTCTCTCTCTCTCTTGCTTCCTCTCACCATGTGATCTGCTTGTACCTGCTGGCTCCCTGCCACTTTCCGCCATGAGTAGAAGCAGCCTGAGGCCTGTGCCAGATGTAGCTGTCCCAGAATCGTAAGCCAAATAAACCTCTGTTCTTTATAAATTACCCAGTCTCAGGTATTTCTGTTATAGCAACACAAAACGGACTAAAACAGTTATGATCAGCATCATAATAACTAACACTTACTGGACACATACAATGTCCCGGACTCTGTGCTAGCTCTTTAGATCCATTATCTCATTGACATAAGTACATGATTAATCTTTACACTCTAAATGTTTTAAGGAAGAAGCTACAAAACTTTAAAGCACACAGACAAAGGCAAAAGAGGCTTCAGAGCAAGATAGACGAGGTGGGGGAGGAACCATCCAGTGGAAGGCACAACATGAGCAGAGTTGTAGCCATACGTAAATGGCATGGTCTATTCGGGGAGTGGAGAGTAGTTTGGTGAAGTCTTAGCATAGACTAGAGGTGTTGTGGAGGAAAGGAAAGAATGCTGTTTGTACGGATATTCTATTTAATTCCGGGATCCAACACCTTTGACAACCGCAGCTTAGAGCAGTCTGTACTGCACCAGCTGATAGATAAGCAAACACTGGTTGATAATCTTAATAGAGGGAAATGAAAAGAAAACAGTGGAAAGAGTGTTGCTCGGCTACAGTCAGCTTTTGGTCTTGAGCGAGTCACTAAGCTCTCTCAGTATCCTGTTCTTTTCTACAAAATGAATGTAGTAGTCACTGTGCCCATCTTAAAGGATGATCAGAAGTATGAAGTGTGAGCAGTTTGTGAACCATAAGCTCTGTGTACCAGCACATAATTAATAAATAAAACCTCTCTTATATTCATATCTCATTTTTAGATATTCAAAACTTTTCCAGATTTTCAATTCCCACCAAGAAGGTCAGGACTTCCATATAGAAGGATCTAGCATTTATTCAGTTTCCAAGGGGATTCCTGCACTCCTGGCAGCTTTATGAATGTGGAAAGTGAACCCTTTGCCTCATGACTTGATGTCAGAGGAATTCCGCCACCCATTTGGGGGAGGTTGTCCTCTCCTCGCTGAATGAAAGTAGTAAACTCCCAAAGTAAGTTCATGTGATGTTTCATGGCATAGAACAATAAAAAGATGACATGAACATAATAGAAAATGAAAACATGGTAAGTCAAAATATGCTGTAATTAACATATTCCAGGAGTTCAGTTGGGCTTTTTCTCTGGTTGGAGATTAAAGGAACAAAGCAAGGGAGGGGAAAAGCCAACTCAATGAAAGAAAATGCAGCTCAGGCTAAGGTCAAAGCTGTGCTCTGGGGATCTCTCATTAACTACTTGAGGGCAGGTTCAGGCTGGATTAATAAAAACCATGACCCCTAGCATTGGGAATATATCATGAAAGAAAATGCAGCTCAGGCTAAGGTCAAAGCTGTGCTCTGGGGATCTCTCATTAACTACATGAGGGCAGGTTCAGGCTGGATTAATAAAAACCATGACCCCTAGCATTGGGAATATATCGTCGAGGGAAAATAAGATTTTCAGCCCAGAGAAAAGGTAGGAAACTTTGTCTACAATTCAATTAACAGATGCTTATAGAATTGGTATTTGGACAATTGAGTTTGTCTATGAGGACAGTGTTATGAACGCTGGCTAAACTGGGCCACCTGGTTCTATGGCTTATCATTCCCTTTAAGCAGATGGCAAATTGAATTTGAAGGCATCCAAAGACTGGATTATAGGAAATAATTCAAAATTCAGAGGGGAATATTCTTAAAAGAGTAGATAATATTAAATGATTTATCTTTGGCTTTAGAGTATTATCCTAACTTATTTTTTAGCAGAGAATTTGCCTATGCATTGGTGTTTTGTCAAGATAAATATTAAAACAGACCAGCATTCTCTCAGTCCTCAACAACTAGAGCTGGTGCAGGTGGTTGAGAGTTCTGTTTTGGAACCATAAGGTGTGAGATGACTAATAGATATCCAAGCGGAAGTGTGGAGTATATGAATAACCTCAAAAGCCATCCCTTCAATTGTCTCCTGAGCTATAGTCCTACCGTCTTAACCATGAAATGCTTAGATATTTCCACATCTCCTCTTGGATGTTCCATGATCACAGCAAACCCGGTATATCTGAAACGAAGTCATCTTCCTCAACACGTTGGCTTTCTTTTTGCCATTCCTTTTTCTGTTATGGATTTCATCATTTTTCCAAGTCACCTAGGTTGTAAACCTCATGGACGGTCTAGGTTCCTCTCCCCTTCAACCCAAGGCAATTCACCAACTCCTGTCAATCATACCTTTGTAATGGCCATCCTGTGACCCCTCTCTTTCCACTTAATCTGTTCCTACTCTTGTGTAGTCCAGCATCCCCAGAAATCCTTTACATCTAGAAACTAGTCATTTTGACTACGGAGTCTCCCAACATTCACTTTTGTTCTTTGTATTACCTCTATATTTATCTTTCAAAAAGAGTCCTCTGCAGGTGTTTCTTTCACCTCAGAAATATTTGTGGTTTTTTTTTTTTTTTCACGACTATATTTATCTTTCAAAAAGAGTCCTCTGCAGGTGTTTCTTTCACCTCAGAAATATTTGTGTTTTTTTTCACATGTTGTATGATTTTATTTATATGAAATACCCAGAATAGGCTAATCCAGAGACACAGAAAGCAGATCAGTGCTTGGGGTGGAGCCTGGGGAGAAAGAATAGGGAATAATCTTTTTTTTTTTTTTTTCGTGACCGGTGCTCAGCCAGTGAGCGCACCGGCCATTCCTATATAGGATCTGAACCCGCGGCGGGAGCGGTGCTGCGCTCCCAGCTGCACTCTCCCGAGTGCGCCACAGGGCCGGCCTGGGAATAATCATTTAATGGGTATGTAGTTTCCATTTGGGATGATAAAAAGTTCACCTCAGAAATATTTGGGTCACTATTTATGGTGGAGACTGCAAGACGACTCCCAGTGTCCATTAATCCACTCATTACTCCTTAGAATCAGAACCCTGAACATGTACTCAGCTGAGAAAACAACCAGTCCCAGGTTCCCTTGCAGTGATATTCAGTCATGTGATCAAGTTTTAGCCAATGAGAGGTAAGCAGCAGTTAGCTTTTGAGCTGTTACCTTCAAAAAAAAAAAAAAAAAAAAGAAGGGAACTATTTCTTCCTCTTCCTTTCCTCTTTCCCAATGCTGGAATGTGATCAGGTTGCTGGATCTCCAGCAGCCGTCTTGAATTTTTTAAAAAAATATTGAGGGTGGAAGTCAGCTCTGAAGATGACTGAACAGAAAGACAGAAGGAGCTGAGTCCCTGATAATTTCATGGGGCTATCATACCAACACTGGACTGCCTAATTTTGTATCTTTTTTATTTACATAGAAAAATAAACATTTGCATGTTTAAGCCACTGTCCCACAGACAAATGCATATATGAATTGACATACTTTTACCCCATGATGCTGCCAAATTTTTTAATTTGATACTCGCAATGGAAACTCAGCCTACCTCTAAGCCTGTGTCTACAACACTTCTCCTACAAAAAACATTTCTTTCAATCAAATTAATACTCTTCTAAAGTGCTATTCAATCTCCCATTTCTGAAATTTATCACACTAGCTCAGGACCATGACTTTCATTCCATCCCCATAGCATCTACCAAATAAAAATCTTGAATTGGGACTCAAAAAAATAATAGTATAATATTCTATTCAAGACGGAAGGGAATTAAAAATTTTCTCTAATTCAAAACTTCCTACACAGTGAAGGAGAACTCTCTACGTATACCCTTGATACTTAAAGTGTGTTTGGTGATCAACAGCATTTTGCAAGACCCCAGGTGATTAAAATATGCCTTAAAGTTTGAGAGATATTACATCAGCAGCATCTCTAATCAAATGTCATTTGATTGCTGCATAGGTTGCTCATGAGTATACAAAACACCCTATCCTGTTCTTGCATAACTGGAATTGTTAGCAAGTCATTCCACATAATAAACCACAGATTGCTTTCTGTGAAACTTCTACCTATGACTTCCCTGTTTATGGTCTCTGGAATAACAATAAATAATAGTGACCCACCACAATTATTTGAAGGCAACTATAATTGGTTCTGAGTCTTTTCTTTTCAAAGGTGAACAGCCCTTTTGAATTGGCATTATTCATGTAACCTGATTTTTAGACACTTCATCTTCTTTTAATGCATGCTAGGTTGTTAGTGCCCTAATTAGAGTACAAAACCCACACTCAGTATGACTCCCTAAGTGTATGAGACTAGATGCCACAAGAAATGGTGGACTGTAACTTCTTTTATTTGCAACCTATTACATGCAAATGTAGGCTAATCACTGTAGTTTTGATGTTCTCATAATTAATACATAGTTTTACTTACATAAATATCATAAAATCATTTTTTAAATTAAAATGTGCTGAAAAATATCAGAAATCACATCTTGTTTGTTCACGTATTTATTTTAATCAGGAAAAACTGTGTGAATCAGTTCTCTTTTTTAGGAAAAGAGTTTCATCTGCTACCACCAAAAACTAAAAAAATTACATCTATTGCTCCAAGCATACCTCAGTGTCTCAGATGATACTTGTCTGTAAGATGCTTTCTCTTGGATGGTACACCTGCATCTCACACTCAGCAGCTTTAAACCTATCTCATCTTTCTGCTCTTTCTGTAGTTATATGTACTCAAATGTGTCTTACTGCCCTTTCAGAGAGCACTTTCCTTAATGTCAGAAATTAATATTTCCCATAACACCCAGCATAATGAAGAACATACACTGGACACTAAATATTTTTAAATGAATGAGTTGCTGTTTATTCACTGGGACATAAGACATTATGAGATTGACTTCAACAGAATGAGTTGGAATAGACAAACCAGTAGAATGCTGGAACTCTTCTTATTATCTTTAGGTGAAATGTATAGCTCCCTGTGGGATTGTCCCAACAAAGGAGCTGACCTAGTTTGACAGAGTATAAATATAGTGTGTTCCCAAAAGGTCCCCAAACACTAGATACACTAAAGTGTATCTTCAGTGTTTCAAGTGGTGCATCTAAGACAGATGACCCACTTAAAATAAGCCTTTTTACACAAAGTGGTTTCTTTTTAAACCAGGACCATCCCGCAGATTTCTTGCTCTCCACTGTCCAGCAAGATTCCACTCCTTTTCTTTGAATGGCTTTTGGAGAATGTGAGTTTGCCAAAAAACAAAATCAAAGCAAACAGACAGCAGCAAACCAACAACAAATTTTACCAAAATCATGTGGCTCTTAATAAAAATGGAGGTAAATGCAGAAATGAAGAACATCTAACTTTCCATCATTTTACAGTCTCAATTTGTGCAACCCCACTCAGGACACTATTTAATCTTTTAGGTATTTCATCTATGGTTAGATAGCTGTCAGTGGTTGGGTATTATTGCCCTGTTTATGGTCTCAGAGAGCACCAGGAACATTAATATCTGGGCAAAAATACCATCCTAATGGTATAATTTTAGAAGAAGGGGACTGCTTTATTGAAATACGCAAGGGTAAATCTTAAGCAGTATTATTTATATTATGCCCTAATTAAAAGCTGAGCAAGAGTAAAACAACAGCTATTAGTGGTGCAACCTATACCTTGGGAAAGTCCGTGCTACCCTCTCCCTTTCCCTCATGTTACCCCAGCAAGGAGAAGCTCAGATTAGTCATTAGAGCTCTTTTGCATTGCTCCCTCTTCCATCCATCCCTCTCATGAGGCTGAAGTCCTAAAGCTGGCCTGAGGCCACCCCCACTTGGGAGGATTCCATTACCTTGGAAGGTCTAAAAGGGTAGGTAGTCCATGGAAAGGAGGGATTAGATGGCTTAGGCCAGCTCTGCTCTGGTCTTAGGAACAGGGGCTCACTTTTTTTTTCTACTCTTTTTTTTTCTACTGTGAAGCTATAAAAGAAAGCTAAATGAAAAATTAGTCTCCTATTGATGGAAGATTTGGGTTGCTTCCAATCTCTTGCTATTACTAACAATGCTGCAATAGATATTCAGGTATATCATTTTGCATGTGTCCTGGTATAACTCCAGGATACATTCCCAGAAGTGGAATAGCCGGGTCAAAGGGTACATGCATTTGTAAATTTAATAGATATTACCAAATTGCCCTCCCTGGGGCTTGTAACAATTTGCATTCCCACCAGCAATGTATGAAAAGTGACTCTTTCCCTATAGTCTCAGTAACAGATTGTATCATACTTTTGGATTTTCAACAATCTGATAGGTGAAAAATAGCATCTTAGTGTAGGTCTTAAATTGCATTTCACTTAT
>NW_007727658.1:364516-369532 GCF_000696425.1 Galeopterus variegatus
TGCGATCCGTTGCCGGTCACGAAAAAAGACAAAAAAGGAAAAAAAAAAAAAAAAGAATGTTGATGTCTTCATGAATAAGTGTTATCCTCTTTTCATTATGAAGAATTTATATGTTTAAAATCAAATGGATTATTTCTCATCCTTGCTTTTCTTTTTCAGAATTTTTCTAAACATTGTTGTTGATCTTTTATATGAATTTTAAAACTCATCTTGTCTAGCTTTTTTGGACAATTTTGATAATTTTACTGGAATTACATTAATTTTATAAATTAGGTTAGAGAAATTGGTACCTTTAGTGATGTTGGGTCCTCCAATCTAAAGTACTTGTCTTTCTGTTTGTTAAACTTTTATTAGCTTTGGTTTGTTTTACAAAGTGTTCTTGATATGTCTTGAACTTTTTATGCTAATTTTCTTCGTTGGGATTTTATCTTTTTGTGTTGCTGTTGTAAATTATATTCTTTCTCTATCTTATCTTTCAACTGGTTATTATTTGCATTTATGAAAACAATTGTTTAATTGTATATCCTCACTTTTTAAAAAAAATTTACCCTGTTATTCGGATTTCTCTTGGCTTGTCCAAGTTCTGCCAAACTTCTCCAAATACCAGTTGAGTTTTCCTATTTGTTTGCAGTTTTTACTGCTAACGTTTTTCCCTACTCCAATGTGTTGGCTAATACTTCCAGTACAATGTTAAATAATAGTGATGATTTTAAGCAACATCTTTATGTTTTTGGTGGGAGTTCTATGGTTTTACAACTAAGAATTACGCTCTATTTGGGGCTAAGATAGAAATATTTTATCATATTAAGAAATTATCTATCTAACCCTATTTTATTGCATTTTTTAAACCATGGATGATGTAGATTTTTAAAAAATCAGGTTTATTGAAGTATACTTTTCATACAGTAAAATTCAGAATTTTAGGTATAGAACTCAGAGAATTTTGACAAATGTATTTAAGACATTCAAGGCATTCAAGATATAGAAAATTTTGATCACCACAAAAAGTTTGCTTACACCACTTTAGAGACAATTCTTCCAACATCCCCACCCCTGGCAAGCACTAGTCTGTTGATTTTTACCTATGGTTTTTCTTTTTCCAGAATAAATGGAATCATGCAGTATATAGCCTTTTTGTATCTTGCTTCTTTCCTCTAGCATACTGCTTTTGAGATGCATCTGTGTCATATTTATCAGGATTTGTCCCTTTTTATTGTTGAGGAGTTCATCGAATGGCTCTACCACAGGTTCTTTATCCATTCTCCAGTCAACAGACATTTGGGATGCTTCTAGGTTTTAGTTTGCTATAAACAACCTACAGATCTTTGTGTGGACTTATGTTTTCATTTCTTTAGTGTAAATATCTAGGAGTAAATAATCTAAGTTGTATGGTAAGTATATGTATAACTCTATAAGAAATTGCCAAACTGTTTCCCCAGGTGGCCATACAATTTTGCATTCAAACCAACGATGGATAGGGGCCGGCCCGGTGGTGCACTGCTACAGTGCGCCGCTTGGGAAGCGTGGCGGCGCTCCCGCCAAGGGTTCGGATCCCACATACAGACCAGCCGCTCACTGGCTGAGCGAGGAGCGGGCGCGACACCGAGGGTTGCGATCCCATTGCCGGTCCCGGCCCGGTACAGGCGCGACACTGAGGGTTGCAATCCGTTGCCGGTCATGAAAAAAAAAAAAAAAAAGACAAACCAACGATGGATGAAAATTATAGTTGCTCTGTATTCCTGCCAGCACTTCACTTTATTTTATTTTATTTTTTTGTAATTTTTGTACATGTATAGTTGTATCCCATTTGTGACTTTAATTTACATTTTCCCAATTACTAATAATGTTGAGTATCTTTTCATATGCTTGTTCTTCTTTGGTGAAATATCTGTTCAAGTCTTTTCATTCTTTTAATTAGGACTTTTCTAATGATTATAAGAGCTTAATGAAGTGTAATTATAAAGCAGTAAACCTCACATACTAAAAGTGTGCAATTTGATAAGTTTTGTCAAATGTATATACCCACAAAACCACCAAAAACAAGATAACGAATATATCTGTCACCCCCCAAACTTCTTCTTGGCCTGTCATAATTTCTCTGTCATATCTTCTGACTCTGGCCCTTATCCCCAGACAACCACTGATATGATCTCTGTCACTAGAGATTAGGTCACATTTCCTAGAATTTTATGCTTAATTATTTTGAAATAAGTCTATGTTGTTCCATGACTCTATAGTTTATTCCTTTTTGTTGCTGACTAGTATTCTATGCAAGGATGCACATTAATGTGTCTATGCATTCATCTATTGATGGACAATTGGTTCGTTTCCAGTTTTTGGCTATTACAAAAAAGGCTACTATGAACATCTACAGACAAGTCTTTGTACGGACATGTGCTTTCATTTCTCTTGAGAAAACTTCTGGGAGTAGAAGACCGTGTGTCATGTGATAGGCATATATTGAATATTTTAAGAAACAGCCAAACTTTTTTATAGGTGAGATACAATTCACAAACCATAAAATTCACCCTTTCAGTGTGTACAATTTGGCAGTTTTTAGCATATTCACAAGGTTGTATATCTATTGTCACTATTCAGAGTTAGAACATTTTTATCACTCTGAAATGAAACCCTGTACCCCTTAGCAATCTCCCCAATTCCTTGTTTTTCCCAGCCCCTGTCAACCACTAATCTACCTTCTGTTCATAAGGTTTTGCCTATTCTTGATTTTTCAAATAATTGCAAGCATATAATATATGGTCTTTCATGTCTGGCTTCTCTCACTTATCATAATATTTTCAAAGTTTATCCATATTGCAGCATGTCCATTTCCTTATTGTGGCTAAATCATATTCCATTTTGTGGCTACACTACATTTTGTTTATCCATTCATCAGTTGACGAACACTGGGTTGTTTTCACTTACTGAAATTCTTGTACAAGATTTTGTGTGAACATATGTTTTTAGTTGTCATGGGTTTATACCTAGGAGTGGAATTGCTAGGTCATATGGTAACTCTATATTTAACTTTTTGAGAAACTGTCAGACTGTTTTCCACAGCAGATGCACCAATTTACATTTCCACCAGCAATATATGAGGGCTCCAATTTCTCCACATCTTTGCCAACACTTGTTAAATTTTCTTTTCTTTTTTTTTAGATTATAGCAATCTTAGTGAGCTTGAAGTGTTTTCTCATTGTGGTTTTGATTTGCATTTACCTAATAACTAATGATATTGAGCATCTTTTCACATATTTACTGACCATTTGTCTATCTTCTTTGGAGAAATATTGACTCACAACCTTTGTACTTTTTTCAATAAGATAATATGTCTTTCTATTGCTGAGTTGTAAGAGTTCCTAATCTATTCTGAATACTAAAACCTTGTCAGATATGTGATTTGCAAATACTTTTTACCCACTCTCTATATTCTTTGCACTTTGTGAATAGTGTCCATTGAAGCAAAAAAAGTTTTTAATTCTTATGAAGTCTAACTTGTCTATTTTTATTTTGGTTGTTTGTACTTTAGGTAATATATCTAAAAGACCATTGCCTAATCCATAGTAATGAATATTTACACCTCTGCTTTTTCTAAGAGTACTATAGTTTTAACTTAAATTTAGGTCTTGTGTATTTGGATTAATTTTGTATGTGGTGTGAGGTAAGGGTCCAATTACAATCTTTTGCATGGGGATATCGAGCTGTTCCAGCACTATTTGTTGAGAAGTCTATTCTTTATCCTATTCAGTCATTTGGCACCCTGGTCAAATACTAATTGACCACAGATGTATGGGGTTATTTCTCAGTTGTATTACACTGATCTTCATGCTTATGTTTATGCCATTAGCACAACTGTCTTGATTAATATAGCTGTGCAGCAAGTTTTCAGATCAGGAAGTGTGAGTCCTCCCACGTGGTTTTTGTTTTTGAAATTGTTTTGGATATTCTAATTCTCTTGCATTTCCCCATGAATTTTTGGATCAGCTTGTTAATTTTTGCAAATAAAAAAAATACAGTTAGAATTTTGGTAGAGATTGCATTGAATCTGTAGATCAAATTAGGGAGGTATTACCATTTTTTTAAAAACTAGGTTTAGCTGCTCTTTAATCTCTTTTAACAATTTTTTGTAGATTTCAGGGCAGAATCCTTGAACTTATTTTGCTAAATGTATTCCTAAAAAAAACTAGGTTTAGCTGCTCTTTAATCTCTTTCAACAATTTTTTGTAGATTTCAGGGCAGAATCCTTGAACTTATTTTGCTAAATGTATTCCTAAGTATTATATTATTTTATGCTATTGTAAATGAAATTGTTTTCTTAATTTTATTTTCAGATTGTTCACTACAAATGTACAGAAATACAGCTAATTTTGTATATTGATTTTGTATCCTGTAACCTCACTAAATTTGTTTGGATTCCTAAGGTTTTTTTTATATACAAGATCATGCTATCCACAAATACAAATATGTTTTACTTCTTCTTTTACAATTCGGAAGACTTTTATTTTTTTTTCTTGTCTAATTGCCCTGGGTAGAATCACCAATACATATTGAATAGAAGTGGCAAAAGCAAATATTCCTGTCTTATTACTGGTCTTAGGGTAAATACTTTCAGTCTTTCACCATTAAGTATGGTACCTGCAGGTTTTTCGTTGATATCTCTGATCAGTTTAACTGAATTCCCTTCTATTCCTAGTTTGTTTACTGTTTTTAGCATGAAATAGTCTTTGATTTTTTTTTTTAATTATAGGTACTTGATCATTTATTTCTAAGCACTAGAACAAAGGCTTTTTTTTTTTTTTTTTTTTTTTTTTTTTGCCAACTAAGATTCTCCCTTTTTTTTTTTTTTTTTGCCAACTAAGATTCTCCATTTTTTTTTTATTTTGTCAATATACAATGTGGTTGATTATTATGACCCATCACCAAAACCTCCCTCCCTCCTCCCTCTCACTGCTCCTACCCAAGAATGTCCTTTCCGTTTGCTTGTTGTAACAGCTTCAAAGAAATTGTAGTTGTTAT
>NW_007727658.1:370314-377818 GCF_000696425.1 Galeopterus variegatus
TGTGATTTCTTCTTTGATACATGAGTTATTTAGTTACATATTGTTTAATTTTCAAATATTTGTGAATTTTCCAAATTTCCTTCTGTTATTGATGTCTAATTTCTTTCTAATTGTGGTCAGAGAATATACTGTATATGCTGCCATTCTTTTTTTTTTTTTTTTTTTTTGGGGTAATTTTTTGGTCAAACATATAGCTTTCCTACAGACTGTTCCACATGTGTTGAGAGGATTATTAGAGTACTTCAAAAAATTTGTTGAAAAATAGAATTAAAAGACAATACAAATCATCCCATGAACTTTTTGAAGCACACTCACATGTATTCTGCTGCTGTTGGGCAAAGTGTTTTCCCAATAGCTGTTAGGTCTAGTTGGATCATAGTGTTGTTCAAGTCTTCAGTTTTCTTACTGATCTTCTATGTAGTTATTCCGTTCATTATTGAAAGTGGGGTATTAAAGTTGTCAACTATTATCATTGAATTGTCTACTTCTCCATCAATTATGTCAATTGTTTCCTTTTGTATTATAGGGCACTGTTTTTAAGTATGTGTGTGTATGTATATATATTTATAATTCTTATACCTTTTGATAGATTGACACTTTTATTATTGTATAATATCTTTCCTTGTCTCTCATAACAATTTTGGTCTTAAAGTCTATTTTTTTCCTGATATTAGTATACCCATTTGAGCTCTCTTTTGGTTACTGTGTGCATGGTATATATTTTTCCACCCTCTTTGTGTCTCTGCATCTAAAGTGCATCTCTTATGAGCAACATATACTTTGATCATTTAAAAAAACCATTCTGCCAATCTATGCCCTTTTATTGGAAAGTTTAATTTAGTTATATTTATTGAAATTACTGATAAGGTAGGATTTACAAATGTCATTTTGCTATTTGTTTTCTATATGTCTGATGACTTTTTTGTTCTTCTTTTCCTCTATACTTCCTTCTTTTGTGTTAAAAATTTATATTTTTAGTATACCACATTAAGTCTCTTGTTATTTCTTTTACTATATTGTTTGAGGCTTCTTTTTAAGTAGTTTTCCTGGGGATTGCAATTAACATCTGAATTTATAACAATCTAGTTCAGATTTATAGCAACCCAATTTCAATAGTATATATTATGGACAGAATTGTGTCCCCCCAAAATTTGTATGTTGAAGCCCTAAGCCTAAAGTGTCTGTATTTGGACATAGGGCTATTAAGGAGGTAATTAAGGTTAAATGAGGTCATAAGTGTGGTTCTAACCTTTTAAGACTGGTGTTCTTATAAGTAAAGAAAGAGACCCCAGAGAGATTTCACTCATTGTGCTTGCACAGAGAAAAGGCCATGCGAGGACACAGTGGGAGGATGTTCAGCTACAAACTAGGAAGAAATATTTGCTGGAAACCAGCACTGATAGTATTTTGATCTTGGACTTCTATCCTCTAGAACTGTGAGAAAATAAATTTCTATTGTTTAAGCCACCTCATCTATGTTATTCTGTTATGGCTGCTAAAGCAGATTGATACAGGGTAAAAAAAAAAACTGCACATATATAGCTCCATTTCCCACCCATTTTTGGTTGTTATTGTCATAATTTACATGCTTATACATTTTATGCCCATGAATACAGATTTATAATTTTCGCTCTATGCAGTTGTCTTTTAAATCAGATAAGAGAAAAAAAAGAGTAACAAAAATATATATTTATACTGTCTTTTATATTTACATGTGTAGTTACCTTTACTAGAGCTCTTTATTTCTTCATGGGGATTTGAGTTACTGTCTAGTATTTTTTCACTTCATCCTGAAAGACTCCCATTCAAATTTCTTATGCAGCAGGTCTACTAACCATAAATTCTGTTTTGTATTATCTGGAAATCTCTTAACTTCTCCTTTATTTTTGAAGTCTATTTTTTCTGAAGGTACAATTCATGACTGACCCGATTGGGTGGGGGAGGGGTTGTTTGTTTGGCTTTTTTTTCTTTTCAACCTTTTGAATATGTTGTTCCACTGCTTTCTGACCTCCATGGCTTCTGATAAGAAATCAGCTGTTAATCATATTAAGGATCCCTTATAAAAGATGAGTCAGTTCTTTCTTAGTGCTTTAGAGATTCTTTCTTTCCTTTTGGCTTTCCACAGTATGATAATGATATGAGTAGATATGGATCATTTTGAGTTTACCTTACTTTAAATTTATTGAACTTCTTGGATATGTAGCTTAATGTTTTGCATCAAATTTGTGAATATTTTTGGCCATTTTTTTCTGAATATTCTTCTTTCATAATATTCTTTCTACACTTTTCTGTTTATTCTGTCCTTCTGAGACTCCTATTGTATGTATGTTAGTGTACTTCATGGTATCTCACAGTTTTCTAAGGTTCTGTATTTTTACTTATTCTTTCATCTTTTACTTCTTCAGCCTGGATAATCTCAATTGGCATTTTCAAGTTTACTAATTCTTCTGCATGCTCAAATTTTCTCTTGGCTACTTCTAGTGATTTTTTTTTATCTCAACTATTTTATTTTCTTTTTATTATTTTTTTTTGGGGGGAGTAGCACAAAACAAACTTTATTTGGGTGACATGTGTTTAAGGGGAAGTCCCTCACTGCATGAGACCTTCTAAAGGCTAAGGTGAGGGGGAAGAGGGGTATATATCCACTGTACAAAACGGTTTGGTGGTTCATCAAAATGTAAAATGTAGATTACCATATGACTCAGCTGTTCCTTTCTGAGTTATATACCCCAAAAAACTGAAAACAAGCAAACAAATACCTGTACACAATGTTCATAGCAGCACTATTCACAATAGTCAAAAGGTGAAAACAACACAAATGTCCTTCAGTGGATAAGTGGGTAAACAAAATATCATATATCCATACAATGGAATACTTTTCAGCCACAAAAAGAAATGAAGCACTGATATATGCTATAATATGGATGACTTCAAAAGCATTCTGGTAAATGAAATAAGCCATTCACAAGACCACATATTGTATGATTCCATTTATATGAAATATCTAGAATAGGCAAATCTGCAGAGACAGAAAGCAGATTAGTAGTTGCCATGGGCTGGGAGAGGGGAGGGAGATAGGTTGTGACTGATTAACAGATATGGGGTTTCCATTTGGTATGATGAAAAAGTTCTGGGACTAGATAGTAGTGATGGTTGCAAACCATTGTAAGTGTACTTTATGACACTGAATTGCACACTTTAAAATGGTTAAAATGTTAATATTATATTATGTCTACTTTACTGCAATAAAAAAATCAGTGAAAGATCTGAAAAGACATTTCTCCAAAGACGGCCAATAAGCACATGACAAAATACTCAATATCATTAGTCAGTAGGGAAATAAAAATCAAAACCATAATGAGATCACATTCACTAGAATGTTTATAATAAAAAAGACAGGAAATAGCAAGTGCTGGCAAAGATGTGATGAAATTATAAACCACATACATTCCTGGTGGGATTATTAAATAGTGAAGTCATTTTAACAAACCCTCTAGCTATTTCTCAGAAAATTAAACGTAGAGTTACATATGGTCCAGCAATTCCACTGGTAGGTATATACCGAAAAGAAATGAAAACATGTCCACACAAAAATTTTCACATGTATGTTTATCATCTATTTTATTTTCAACTCCAGAATTTCTGTTGTTTTAATCATTTCTATCTCTTTGTTGATATTCTCTATTTGATGAGACATAATTCTCATATTTTCCTTAACCTTTTTTTTCTAGTTTTTAAACACTTTTAAATAACTTATTTAAAATCTATGTCTGCTAAGGTGAAAACTCCCTCAGAGACAGTTTCTATTGACTGCATTTTCCCCTGGGTATAGGGTGTACTAACTTGCTTCCTTCTATGTCTCATAATTTTTTTCATTGCAAAATAATAGAATATGGCAACTCTTGAAATCAGGTTGTCCCCCATCCCCAGGGTTTGCTGTTTCTGTTTATTGTACTTGTTGATTTTTTTGTTTACTGACTTGATAAAAATAAGCTAATTTTATAAAGTGTTTGTCATGTGTGACCACTAAAGTTTCTAGTGAGTTAGTTTGGTGTTTGACTCATGACTAGATAGAGATTTCTTTAAATGTTTGTGTTTTCTATGGCTCTTAGAAATTTACCACTAACTTCACTCTTTAAACCAACACACATTTATTTCCTCACAGTTCTGGATGTCAGAAGTCCAAAATCAGTTACATTGGGCTAACACCAATTGCTGGCAGGGTTGCACTCCCTTCAGAGAATCAAGGAGAGAATCTCTTTTCCTGCCATTTCCAGCTTCTGGAGTTTCCTTCTTTGCATTCCCTGGCTCATGGACTGTTTCTCCACCTTGTAAGCGAGCAGTGTCACATCTTGCTTCAGTCCTCATGGTGCATTCTACTTCTGTGTCAAATTTCAATATCTTTAATAACATAAATAAGTCACATTCCCTGGCTCATGGACTGTTTCTTCACCTTGTAAGCGAGCAGTGTCACATCTTGCTTCTGTCCTCATGGTGCATTCTACTTCTGTGTCAAATTTCAATATCTTTAATAACATAAATAAGTCTTTTTTTGTCATAGAAGGTAACAATTACAGGTTCCAGAGATTAGGATTTGGACATATTTGGTAGCCATTACTCTGCCTACCTCAGCCTAGAACCATTAAATACCCAAGTCTGTGCTGAGAAACTGTGTGTGTGTGTGTTTGGACACACCTTCAACATTCAGCCAATTGTCAACTCTTTCTTAGCCTTTACTTTCTGCTTGAGCAAACCCTCATACCCCAGCTTTTCATTTTAAACCTTGTGATTATTCTATTGTTCACCCCAATCATCATCCCTCACCTTAGGCAGCCACAGAGTTAAAACATTTGCCAGTAACTGTTTTTTGACAAGTGCTCCTTGGAAAAAGGCTTTTCATCTGGGGTGAGTTCCAAGTTCGATCAAATACTGGCAGCATCGTAAGCAGGGTCTTCTAGAAAGTCACCAGATAGGTCAAATAATAACAATTATTTGTGCATGATTTTTTGAAAGAGCTTTGGCTTCATTCTGATCCTTCCAGTGGCTGCCAGGCTCTTCTGGGAATGCAGGATGTTATTTTTAAGGCTACTTCAGAGTTGGAGAATAGGAGATGGGAATGTGGCAAGTTAAATACCACAAAGTTCTTTGTTATTACCAAGATTCAGTTATTTTTCTTGAATAAATGCTCCCTGGGTTCCTGCAAGCTTTGGGTAATTTCCAGAGTACTGAAAAAGTTTAGTCTAACAATTTTTGCCAATTTTAAAAATTGCTTTCACAGAAGAGAAAAAATTTTGAGTACTTACTCTACCATTTTTGTTGATGTAAATTGCTTTTAAGAGTGGTTGTACCATTTTATATTTCCATGACCAGTGTATGAGTATCAATTCTTCTACATCTTTGCCAATGTTTTGTATAATTAGTCTTATGTTTGTTTGTTTGTTTTAGACATTCTAATATGTATATAGTGGTATCTCACTGAAGTTTTAATTTATGTTTTCCTAGTGACTGATAATACTGAACAGCTTTTCATGTATTATTTGCTGTCTGTATATCTTTTTTGGTAAAATATTTTTTAAAATATTGTGTCCTCTTTTTATTTTATTTTTTTTTCTTATGAGTATGCTTTGCAGGTTCTTTACATATTCTGAAAACAAGTTCTTAATCAGAAAAGTGATTTGCATATACTATTTTCCAATTTGTTCCCTGTCTTTGATTTTCTCCACATGTTCTTTGAAGAGCAGAAGTTCTTAATTTTGACAAAGTTCACTTTCTCAATTTTTTGCTATTTGAATGATGCTTTTGGTGTCATATACAAGAACTTTTTTCCTAACCTAAAGTTCTAAATTCTTTTCTGTTTTTTTTTCTTTTAGAGTTTTAGGTTTTCATTCAGTCTATAGTCAATTTTAGTTAATGTATATATATGCAAAGTGTGAATTAAATGTTTGCTTGCTTGCTTGTTTGTTTGCATAGGGATGTGTAATTCTTCCAGAAGCATTTGTTGAAAAGGCTATCATTTCTCAATTGAATTGCCTTTGCACCTTTGCTGAAAATCAATTAACTATAAATATTTAGAAGAACAGCTAATATAGGAGTAAATAGCATTTATGTCCAGAAATAGTTATGCCTCTCCTTCTGTCAGGTCATTTGTGTGTGTCTGTGGAGAGATTATACTTTAATCTTGTCAGTAATTGAACTGGGTTTGGATTTTATTGTTGCTGTTATAATCCCCAGTGTGTGACAGGCCTCAAATTCCTCAAGTTGTGAGCTTTTATTACCTTGGGGGGACTGTGAATGTATTTTTCTCAATCCAATTCCACTCTTAGGTTTCAGCCATCCCTGTATCTGTGCCATAGGGGAGGTCTCTTTCTGTATCTTACCTCATTTCTAATGGTAAACTACTATTCTGTGTTACTTAGTGCTAGCTCTTGGTGGGGTGGGGAGATGGTTCTTATGGTTCTGGCTGCTGTATTTTGTGAAAGTTTTTTTTCAAGCATCTACGAACATGATTACATGATTTTATTCTCCTAAAATCTATTAATATAATAAAATATGTCAAAGAATTTTTAAATTTTAAAATATTGAACACATTTCACATACTTTCAAAAAACCCCACTTGGTCATTATGTATTATTTTTTAATGTTTATGCCAGCTTCTGCTTACAAATATTTCGTTTAGGATTTTTAAAACAATATTCATAAGTAAGATTTGTTTATAATTTTTCAGTTCACTATTTCTTCAGATTTTGCTAAAAAAATAATTTTGAAATTGATAATTAGCTTTACAAGCTAATTTACAAGATTTCCTTCTTTTACCATTCTTTGAAACAGTTTAAATAGCATTGAAATTGCATGCTCTTTAAGGTTTTGGTAAAATTCTCATGTAAAACATTCTGAACCTAGTACTTTTCTTGTGGGTGGGTCTTTTCAGGGGAAATTGATTCATTTAGATTTTTAATTTCCTTTAAGGCCAGTGCTGGTAAATCATAGTTTTCTAAAATATTTTCCTTTTTGTAGAAGCTTTCAAACTTGCATAAAATCAAAAAAAGCCTTCTGTTAATTGTACCTTTAATTTTCTCTTCTAACGTGATTAACTCTTATTCTTTTTTTTTTTTGTATTTTTATCTTCTTCCCTTTCTCATTGATTAAGTTAAATTGTGGTTGATATGTTTTATTGATTATTTTCAAAGTGCTAACTTTTGTGCGTATTAATTTGTTTTTCTGTTTTCTTGTTTTCCAACTCATTAATATCAGATTTTATCTTTTAGAATTCCACTATCCCACTTACCTTAATTTTATTTGTGGTGTTCAATTAGTTTGCTTTTATTCAATTTTCTTTTCTTTTCTTCTTTTTCTTTCTTTCTTTTTTTTTTTTTGGTGGCTGACTGGTGTGGGGATCTGAACCCATAACCTTGGTGTTGTAACACCACACTGTAACCAACTGAACTAAACAGCCAGCCCTCATCTTTCATTTTCATGTCCTATAATCTGTCCTTGTTTTCTGTAG